>NC_064920.1:446362446-446665477 GCF_023897955.1 Schistocerca gregaria
TTAGTGTTTTATAAGCGGTCTCCTTTACAGATGAACCACATCTTCCCAAAATTCTACCAATGAACCGAAGACGACTATCCGCCTTCTCCACAACTGCCATTACATGCTTGTCCCACTTCATATCGCTCTGCAATGTTACGCCCAAATATTTAATCGACGTGACTGTGTCAAGCGCTACACTATTAATGGAGTAATCAAACATTACGGGATTCTTTTTCCTATTCATCTGCATTAATTTACATTTATCTATATTTAGAGTTAGCTGTCATTCTTTACACCAATCACAAATTCTGTCCAAGTCATCTTGTATCCTCCTACAGTCACTCAAGGACGATACCTTCCCGTACACCACAGCATCATCAGCAAACAGCCGCACATTGCTATCCACCCTATCCAAAAGATCATTTACGTAGATAGAAAACAACAGCGGACCTACCACACTTCCATGGGGCACTCCAGATGAACATTCACTATCGAGGACAACTTACTGGGTTCTATTACTTAAGAAGTCTTCGAACCACTCACATAGTTGGGAACCAATCCCATATGCTCGTACCTTAGGAGTCTGCAGTGGGGCGCCGAGTAAAACGCTTTCCGGAAGTCAAGGAATATGGCATCCGTCTGACACCCTTCATCCATGGTTCACAAGATATCATGTGAAAAAGGGCGAGTTGCGTTTCACAGAAGCGATGCTTTCTAAAGCCGTGCTGATGCACGGACAGCAACTCCTCTGTCTCAAGGAAATTCATTATATTCGAACTGAGAATATGTTCGAGAATCCTGCAACAAACCGATGACAAGGATATTGGTCTGTAATTTTGAGGATCCGTCCTTCTACCTTTCTTATATGCAGGTGTCCCCTTCGCTTTTTTCATATCGCTCGGGAGTTTACGTTGGGCAAGTGATTCGCGATAAATGCAAGCTAATTAAGGACCGAATGCAGTAGAGTGTTGTTGTTGTTGTTGTTGTTGTTGTGGTATTCAGTCCTGAGACTGGTTTGATGCAGCTCTCCATGCTACTCTATCCTGTGCAAGCTTCTTCATCTCCCAGTACCTGCTGCAACCTACATCCTTCTGAAGCCGTTTAGTGTATTCATCTCTTGGTCTTCCTCTACGATTTTTACCCTCCACCACCCTCCAATACTAAATTGATGATCCCTTGATGCCTCAGAACATGTCCTACCAACCGGTCTCTTCTTCTTGTCAAGTTGTGCCACAAACTCCTCTTCTTCCCAATTCTGTTCAATACCTCCTCATTAGTTATGTGATCTACCCATCTAATCTTCAGCATTCTTCTGTAACACCACATATTCGAAAGCTTCTATTCTCTTCTTGTCCAAACTAGTTATCGTCCATGTTTCACTTCCATACATGGCTGCACTCCATACAAACACTTTCAGAAATGACTTCTGTGTTAACAAATTTCTCTTCTTCAGAAACGCTTTCCTTCCATTGCCAGTCTACATTTTATATCCTCTCTACTTCGACTATCATCAGTTATTTTGCTCCCCAAATAGCAAAACTCATTTACTACTTTAAGTGTCTCATTTCCTAATCTAATTCCCTCAGCATCGCCCGAGTTAATTCGACTACATTCCATTATCCTCGTTTTGCTTTTATTGATGTTCATCTTATATCCTCGTTTCAAGACACTGTCCATTCCGTTCAACTGCTCTTCCAAGTCCATTGCTGTCTCTGACAGAATTACAACGCCATCGGCAAACCTCAAAGTTTTTATTTCTAATCCATTGATTTTAATATCGACTCCGAATTTTTCTTCTGTTTCTTTCGCTGCTTGCTCAATATACAAATTGAATAACATCGGCGATAGGCTACAACCCTGTCTCACTCCCTTCCCAACCACTGCTTCCCTTTCATGCCCCTCGACTCTCATGACTGCCATCTGGTATCTGAACAAATTGTAAATACCCTTTCGCTCCCTGAATTTTACCCCTGCCACCTTCAGAATTTGAAAGAGTACGCTCTGTAAAACCGAACTGGATTTGCATCCCTGATACTGATTAACTGACGTACCGCCATTCAGTTAGTCTCGTTTGGGAACGAGTACTAGGAACCATGTTCTGGGCTACTTGAAGGAAGACTGGGCTGCCATTTCTGTACTTCAGACACCTCATTGGAAATGTCTCCAGCAGAATTCAAGCCGTCGTAGAGGCGAAGGATGGACGCACGTCATTTTAATATCTAGGAATACAAGCCAGAATACATCTGACCAGATTGCGTATGCGTTTAATCTCTACACGTCGATAACTTAGCATGGGTGGTAGAGAATGATGACACGCTACAGACACACAGTTCTACGTCATGGCGCTGTCACAAACCCAAGCGGTTTATATGAAAAAAAAAAAAAAAGGATTCAAATGGCTCTGAACACTATGGCACTTAACATCTAAGGTCGTCAGTCCCCTAGAACTTAGAAGTACTTTAACCTAACTAAGCTAAGGATATCACACACATCCACGCCCGAGGCAGGATTCGAACCTGCGACCGTAGCGGTCTCGCGGTTCGAAACTGAAGCGCCTAGAACCGCACGGCCACACCGGCCGGCTGTAAACAAACAGGACGGGTGTTACGTACCAGCTGGCCTGGCGGCCACCGCTCCGGCAGCGACGGCCAGGGCAACTGCGATCAGCGCTGCGGCTCCGGGCTGCATGGTGTGCTGGGCTGAGGTGAGCTGTGGCGAGCAGTGCGGGTGCGCCGCTGGCGGCCGGGCCCTATATACGCGGGCGGGGCGGCGCCCTCTCGCGACCGGGAAAACCTGTCGCGCCTCGCTTGACGTCAATCGGCCATTGTTGCGCCGCCTCTGTGTGCAGCCCGCTCCGCCGGTCTACCCGCTACTGGTGGACGCGGCCGCTGCTTTTGGGCGAACAGAACCCTATCGCCAACGGCTCTGTGAATGCTACCATTCCGATAAGAAGGAGCTGTGCGTAGTCTCCTCCCCCATGTCAGTCGACTTTTTGGAAAGTACTAGTTATCAGTTTAATAAGTCACAGCTGCAAAATACTAACACGAATTCTTTACAGACGAATGGAAGAACTGGTAGAGACCGACCTCGGGGAAGTTCAGTTTCGATTCCGTAGAAATATTGGAACACGTGAGGCAATACTGACCTTACGACTTATTTTAGAAGAAAGATTAAGGAACGGCAAACCTACGTTTCTGGCATTTGTAGCCTTAGAGAAAGCTTTTGACAATGTTGACTGGAATACTCTCTTTCAAATTCTGAAGGTGGCAGGGGTAAAATACAGGGAACGAAAGGCTATTTACAATTTGTACAGAAACCAGATGCTAGTTATAAGAGTCGAGGGGCATGAAAGTGAAGCAGTGGTTGGGAAGGGAGTGAGATAGCGTTGTAGCCTCTCCCCGATTTTATTGAATCTGTATATTGAGCAAGCAGTAAAGGAAACAAAAGAAAAATTCGGAATAGGTATTAAAATCCATGGAGAAGAAATAAAAACTTTGAGGTTCGCCAGTGACATTGTAATTCTGTCAGAGACAGCAATGGACTTGGAAGGGCAGTTGAACGGAATGGACAGTGTCTTGAAAGGAGGATATAAGATGAACACCAATAAAAGCAAAACGAGGATAATGGAATGTAGTCGAATTAAGTCGGGCGATGCTGAGGGAATTACACTCCTGGAAATGGAAAAAAGAACACACTGACAGCGGTGTGCCAGACCCTCCATACTTGCTCCGGACACTGCGAGAGGGCTGTACATGCAATGATCACACGCACGGCACAGCGGACACAACAGGTACCGCGGTGTTGGCCTTCGAATGGCGCTAGCTGCGCAACATTTGTGCACCGCCGCCGTCAGTGTCAGCCAGTTTGCCGTGGCATACGGAGCTCCATCGCAGTCTTTAACACTGGTAGCAAGCCGCGACAGCGTGGACGTGAACCGTATGTGCAGTTGGCGGACTTTGAGCGAGGGCGTATAGTGGGCATGCGGGAGGCCGGGTGGACGTACCGCCGAATTGCTCAACACGTGGGGCGTGAGGTCTCCGGACGCACGGATGCACGCCAAGACCGTAGGATCCTCCGCAGTGCCGTAGGGGCCGCACCGCCACTTCCCAGCAAATTAGGGACACTGTTGCTCCTGGGGTATCGGCGAGGACCATTCGCAACCGTCACCATGAAGCTGGGCTACGGTCCCGCACACCGTTAGGCCGTCTTCCGCTCACGCCCCAACATCGTGCAGCCCGCCTCCAGTGGTGTCGTGGCAGGCGTGAATGGAGGGACGAATGGAGACGTGTCGTCTTCAGCGATGAGAGTCGCTTCTGCCTTGGTGCCAATGACGGTCGTATGCGTGTTTGGCGCCGTGCAGGTGAGCGCCACAATCAGGACTGCATACGACCGAGGCACACAGGGCCAACACCCGGCATCATGGTGTGGGGAGCGATCTCCTACACTGGCCGTACACCTCTGGTGATCGTCGAGGGGACACTGAATAGTGCACGGTACATCCAAACCGTCATCGAACCCATCGTTCTACCATTCCTAGACCGGCAAGGGAACTTACTGTTCCAACAGGACAATGCACGTCGGCATGTATCCCGTACCACCCAACGTGCTCTAGAAGGTGTAAGTCAACTACCCTGGCCAGCAAGATCTCCGGATCTGTCCCCCATTGAGCATGTTTGGGACTGAATGAAGCGTCGTCTCACGCGGTCTGCAAGTCCAGCACGAACGCTGGTCCAACTGAGGCGCCAGGTGGAAATGGCATGGCAAGCCGTTCCACAGGACTACATCCAGCATCTGTACGATCGTCTCCATGGGAGAATAGCAGCCTGCATTGCTGCGAAAGGTGGATATACACTGTACATTGTGCATGCTCTGTTGCCTGTGTCTATGTGGCTGTGGTTCTGTCAGTGTGATCATGTGATGTATCTGACCCCAGGCATGTGTCAATAAAGTTTCCCGTTCCTGGGACAATGAATTCACAGTGTTCTTATTTCAATTTCCAGGAGTGTAGATTAGGAAATGAGACACTTAAAGTAGTAAATGAGTTTTGCTATTTGGGGATCAAAATAACTGATGATGGGCGAAGTAGAGAGGATATAAAATGTAGGCTGGCAATGGAAGGAAAGCGTTTCTGAAGAAGAGAAATTTGTTAACATAGAAGTCGTTTCTGAAAGTGTTTGTATGGAGTGTAGCCATGTATGGAAGTATAACATGGACGATAAATAGTTTGGACAAGAAGAGAATAGAAGATTTCGAAATGTGGTGCTACAGAAGAATGCTGAAGATTAGATGGGTAGATCACATAACTAATGAGGAGGTATTGAATAGAATTGGGAAGAAGAGGAGTTTGTGGCACAACTTGACAAGAAGAAGAGACCGGTTGGTAGGACATTTTCTGAGGCATCAAAGGATCACAAATTTAGCATTTTAGGGCAGCGTGGTGGGTAAAAATCGTAGAGGGAGATCAAAAGATGAGTACACTAAGCAGATTCAGAAGGATGTAGGATTCATTAAGTACTGGGAGATGATGAAGCTTGCACAGGATAGGGTAGCATGGAGAGATGCATCAAACCAGTCTCAGGACTGAAGACCACAACAACAACAGTTACGTCTTACACTGAACTGAGCGCAATGATTTCGCTAATGGTGGAAGCTGTGTAAAATAGTGTGAAAAGGCAGCTCATACGGTAGAAAAGGTAAAGTATTTGGCCCAATTTCGTGATCAACCTATTAGCATGACTACAAGTAGAGTGCAACCATTGCTGCCACGCCTATAGGAAGCAGACGATGTCGTGTGCATCGCGCAGGCTGCCTTTTACCTTTGGGGAAGATCATTGGAAACAATTGCTGTAACCTATGCCTCGAGACTAAGGCGATTTGCGTGCTTCACCTGTGTGCAAAGGAATTTCTCCTTACGCGTGCTCTATATCTCTTGGATACTTACAGCTCCAAACTTCCCATATTAGTTAATTGGAAATCTATTTATATACTTGTGTATGCACAAAGTAAGCAGCTTAACACGTGTGGAAGGGTGCGACTGTGAGGACATGAGCGAAAGGAAGATTATGCTCGGGGTGTGCAAAAACATAACCAGCGACGTACACTGGGGTCACAAAAATCATGGGAAAGCTATGTGCACGTACATACATGGCGGTAGGATCGCATATACAAGACATAAAAGGGCAGGGCATCGGCGGGGCTGTCATTTACACTAGGGGAAATCATGTGAAAATGTTCCCAGCGTGATTATGGGCTCACGACGGAAGTTAACAGACTCTGAACGCGAAATGATAGTTGGAGCTAGACGTATGGGATATTTCACTATTCGGAAATCGTAGGAAATTCAGTATTCTGAGACCCACAGTGTGCAGAGAATACCAAATACTTCTCACTTCGGACAACGTAGTGGCCGAAGGCACTCACTTAACGGAGGAGTGCAGCGGCGCTTGCGTGGAGTTGTGACAATTAACACACAAGCGTTAAATAGCCGCAGAACTCGGTTAGGGACATACGACGAACATATCTGTTATAATAGTGAGTCAAAATTTGGCTTTAATGTCTTGTGGCAGCAGACGACCGACACGAGTGCCTTTGCTAACAGCACGACATCGCCTGTAGCGCCTCTGCTGGGATCGTGACCATGTCGGTTGGACCCTAACGACTAGAAAACCGTGGCCTGGTCAGATGAGCCTGACTTCAGTTGATAAGAGCTCAGGTAGGGTTCGAGTGTGGCGCACAAAGGCATGGACCCAAGTTGTCAACCAGACACAGTGTGCGTCCATAATAGTGTGGGCTGTGTTTACATGGAGTGGACTGGGTTCTCTGTTCCAGTTAAGTCGATCATTGACTGGAAATGGTTATGTTCGGTTACTGTCAGACTATTTGCAGCTATTCATGGACTGAACGCTCCCAAACAATGATGGGATTTTTATGGATGACAATACGCCATGTCACCGGGCCACAATTGCTCGCGACTGGTTTGCAGGGCATTATGGACAATTCGAGTACTTGGTTTGGTCACGCTGATCGCCCGACATGAGTCGCATCGAACATATATGGAACGTAATCAGGAGGTCGGTTCGTGTACAAAATCGAGCACCGGCGACACTTTTGCAATTACGGACGGCTATAGAGCCAGCATGACTCAGTATTTCTATAGAGGACTTCCAACGACTTGTCCGGCACTATGCTGGGAGAAAGGGGCTCCAACTCGATACTGGGAAGTAGCCTATGGCTTTTGTCACCTCAGTGGCAACTGTTTATTTACAACTTATACGAAACAGATACGTGTTTCAAAGTTTTACTCTCCTTCAGCGCAGTCATAGGCATGGTGAATAAACCCGTTGCCAGCGACGTGGAAGTTATAGGATACCCTTAGCAGCGCCAGTTGTGCTTATTGTGCGAGTAGAGCGATCTATTGCCTGGCGAATCTCTATAACATTTCTGAAGCGAATGCAATTAAGTGTTTCGTTCAATTCAGGAATCAAGCTGAAGTCACGGTGTCTTAATTAGCTCGAACAAATCAGTCACAAGTTGCACCATATGCCACCGAGCACTGTGCCGCAAAATGACGCGTGGATCCTGCAGAAAGCAACGCCGCTTCTTTCTCTAAGCTGTTCATTTTTGGAACACAGCATGTGACCAGTTTCCCTTGCGACTCCAGCTTAATTCCTAAATTGGAAGAAGCGCCTCATGGCATTCGCTTCAGAACTGTACCAGAGCTTCGTAGGGCAATAGACCACTCCACTCAACTACGAACATATCTTGCGCTGCTAAGGGTATCCTACGACTTCCACATTGCTGGCAGCGGACTACGCACAACGCTAATGACTTCTTTGAAGGACAGAAAAACTTCGGAACGTGTGTCTGTTTTGCACAAGTTGTAAATAAATAGTGGCCATTATTAAAGTACCAAATGTTTTTTACGTAATATGTAAATTGAAAAATAGACTACTTACAGACTTAGTCCACAAATGAAAGGTCCCAATGCGTGACTACATGTTACTGAGGTACAATCAATCCAAAATCAAATGTAAACTGTAATTACCACAAACGGGAAGAAAACACGGGAAGAGAATATACAAGACACTTAAAAACCGAGCTCTTTCTCCAAGATCTGAACGCCCAAGGGATATCGACCGGCTGCCATGTCATCCTCTGCTATTCGGAGTCATTCGAATCCGGTATGGAGGGGCATGTGGTCAGCAGACTGCTCTTCCGGCTGTTTTGTTCACTTTCCAGATCGTGAAGCCGCTACTTCTCATGCAGGTAGGTCCACAACTGACATCACGAGGTTGAGTGCAATCCGTGCCAGTCTTCCCACCTAGGAAACAATTGTTGGCAATACCGGGAATCGAACTCGGGGCCCGCGTATTTCACCCGCGTACGCTCGCTCCTCAGCTGAAGAGGCGGGCTAAATGCAAGACTACGAATAATCGTGGGTGCCTGTGCACGCGTTGAATCAGCAGTCAGCCGTTGAATAAGTTACGATATAAGTGCAGGATCTGTGTCGCCACTTAATTTCATACCCACAACCAACATCTGCTCAAAATGTGACCTTAGTTGGTGTAGTTAATTAACACGAGCAGTAAGAACAAGCACAGAAGATACTGGGCCAATGAAACGTGACCTACCTCAGCGAAGCAGCACCAGATGCTTACCACGGATATGCTTGAATCTTTATTGGCTGCAAGTCTGTTCTCAAGAAAAGGGAAAATTTGCACTTTCCTATTACACGATAAATAGGCTCAAGGCCTTAGGCGGTATGCGTAACAGTAGTTAGAAACTTTGTTAACAGGTCAGATGTGTGCAGCGTGGCCCATCCAACTAGTTGGACGCGTCATTCCTCCATGGCGGCGACAAATCGTGTGATAATTCTCAAAATACGCTTACCTGTATGTCAGGCAACGAAAGATGGCGTCACTTTCCCAGCGTACAGACAAAGCGCAGCGGCCATCGTTTTAAGTATAGGTCCCAAACACTATAGAAATAGATTGTGAGAGAAGAAAAAAATATGTTTCATCTCTATACATAGATAAACTAACGTGGACTGTAAAGAATGATGGTAGGTTGCAAACGCACTGCCACTTTCTATCGGCTGCGAGTTAGGAAGAAGATTAGGATTTAATTTGCCATCAACTGCAAGAGACTGATCACCCTGTAGTTTGGTCTCTTTATACCGCAAACCAACCAATCAACTCCAAGGTCTTTAGAGATGGAGCAAGAACTTGGATTGTGGGAGGTTGTAGGGAATCGGCCGCGTTATTTTCAATGGAACAGTCCTCTATTTGCCTTAAGTGATTTAGGGGAACAACGGAGTGCGTAAACGTGGAGATCTGGATGGCGATTTGACTGGCATCCTCCCGACAGCTGCTGTCTTGCCACTGCGACGTCTCGGGAGCTGCATTGGATACTGTGGGGCGCTCGATCTGGGTGTATGCAGTTTCGCTTGACTTTATTCGCATGGAGGCAGCATCAGACTTCATCCAGTCAGTTCTGATTAATCACCGTAAACAGCCTGAACACAATGCTATATTTAACCAAAACTATTTTTAATTGTATTTCACATCTCCTACTCACAATCACCCACACTGAATCTAGATAATTAAATAAGGTACCGATTACAGCCAACCCGAATGTGAGATGTGATGTGGGAAATGCTGATTTATTACTTCGACGCTCATTAAATAATTATTGAATACAATAACCTTGAAGAAAAAAATGCTCATTTGTTGTGCATAACACGTTCGTAAGTTAAATGTTTGATATGTTTAATTTTCGTCCTTGGTAGAACCGCTATAAATGTGCAAATACATTAATTTGGCTGCCAAAGTAACTGGGTTATAACCCATATTACACTTTATTCCTCAGACTGAAAGAAGCTCAATAGATCATATAGCCAAGTCGTTATTCCTGCCGTTAGTAACTCTTCTGTCTCCCAAGAAAGGTGCTTTAAACAGGCAAAACAGGACGCTTAACCTTGCTCCAGGAAGTTGTCTTTCTATTTGAAATCTTATCTTCCTATTATGACTTTGCTGATTATTAAAGTGCCTGGGATAACTTCTGAGTTCAACATATGAGAACAGCATTCAGTCTTCTCTATGTCGCCCTTTACCCATCGTAAAACACGGGGCACTCAGGTCATGGGCAGCTATCGTTTCCGTCACCTGTTGGACAGCAGTCCTCACCATCGCTGTGGAACCGTTCGTTACACTTATCACAGTGATCGCTAGCCCCATCACTGCTCCAGAGCAACACCTTTCGCTTCCTCTGCGAAAGCCTTTGAAAGCCTTCTCCAATTCGACAGAAAAAAATTTTCAGTTCGTCGGATTTGCCTTATTTATCCCTGTTATTTCGTGAGGTGTCACACATCGCGTGAGAAGAATTTATCTCCGAATGGTGTCGTAAACCTGTCAGTCTGGATCTTACAGTCGACAATGGCTAAGATCTTGCTGGGCATAGATACTGGTGTTGCCTATGGTCAGCACGTCCGTCCAATCGCCGGAGGCTGTGGCGGCATTGGGTTCCCACGGCGTGGCGTGGCTGTGGGCATCCATAGGAACCTCAACGCTCTTGATGAGTGAAGCTGTTGCCACAGAAGTCTGCGTGGGCCTGTTAGCTGTTGTACAGATGGTGAATGGGCAGAAGACCCAACTGCACTTCGAAGAATAGCCCGAGTGGTGGTCCAAACATCAGCCAATAATGCGCTACTTGCACTGCCCCAGTAGCGGCGTCACAGGCGAACAGCACCGAAATTGAACAACTTGCAGATGGGCAGATTGATTCTTCATCCACGGAAGATCTGCCTGGCCTGCATCCTCAGTAAGTCACAATGGTGATCAGTTAGAAGACTGTCGATTTGCAGCAATGGACTCCAAGTTGGTAGCAGCTTGTGAACATTTGTTAAAGTCATCAGAGTATCTTGCATCTTAATAGAGCTGGTCTTACATCGGTATCCGTAATGTAGGTGGAATGGCCTAATTTTGAAAATGAGCTTGAGGAGGAAAGAGGTTTTATAGCAGGCTGGCGATGGTGTAATCTCTGCCCACCCTGGTGATCGAATGATAATAATCTGTTACAACACCGTTGTGTAGCCGGCAGATGTGTCCAACTTAGCGTTGTCTCTATCGGCCCGTATCAAAATTTTATTCCTGTTCTCACTTAACATTCTACTGTGCAGTATTCCCCATATTTTATAACATTCGTCCTGAATTTTCAGACCTTCTTACTAGTCTACATGACTTAATCCTTCACGGAATATTCCTGTTATAAAAATCGGAATTAATCTCACGAATCTTAATTTCCTTAAAATATTTCACTAATTTCTGATCAGTTCCTTACTCCTACTTCCTAGTGCTTAGACCTGTGATTCACTCTAAGTACTCCGTAGTATTTTATCTCACATTGGCAAACCAAGCGATAGGTAATTCATGCACAGTAGTTTTTCTCTCGTAGCAAACGTAAATTACACAAATGGCAACCAGAACGACTATGGTACCCGTAACTAAAGTCCTTAGTTTACAACCTGATTACATTGCTCCTCGCGATACTGTTGGAAGCTTTACAACATCTGTTCTATAGAAATCCGCAACTTTGGTGATGCTATTACTAGGTCTACTGAGTGAAGAATATCCATGTTCAGGGTGCTCCATGTGAAATTAAACGACACCAGGAATTTAAGCCCACCACCAGAAAATGTATCGACGCATGTTGTTGCACGTCATTGGTTCTCATTTCAGCTACTGACATGTAGTAAAATAAAGCTAACTTGCTCTTAGTTGGTTCCGCTCTTTGTCATACCTTAGTTATAAAATCATTTTGCGCACCTTCTTGTCCCACAAAGTACTTCTCCGACGGCACTAGTGTCGCACTTAGCTGCCATGTTTGGCATGGAAAACAGCTTCCTACAATGTTGCTGTCTCCAAACTTACACCATTCATGCTGTCTGTCAAAATACATAGCATGTTTGGTTAAAATTATGTGCCCATCAAATTCCTGTAGTTGGTTCTGTAACCTTTCAAGATCTTCATTTATAATTTTCTTAGTTCTTACAGAGTTCTGAGTCAGATCCATTGCCATTTCCAGTACTTTTCTTGTGTTACTTTGTACAGCTTGTTCCATGTTCCTCTGATGGGACGTGTGCTACTGCTTACACCTGGCCTAACGTTTAAATTTCGAATATCTTCGTCATTTAGTGGTAGAAAGTTTTCCACCTGCATTTATCCATCCTCTCTTTCTCCGAATCAGTGCCCATGGCACCAGGTCAATTACATGCATCTACTGTTCCCTCACTTTCCTACAAGAGAGTTGCAAGCTTCGCTACTCCTCCATTTTCGCTAGAATGTTCTTTTTCGCTGATTCTTTCTGCAATTCCCCGAAGGTATCCTCTATCAATTCCACTTCATTTCTCATTTTCCGCACAATCAGAGTTAGACTAAGCATCCTATGATTATTGGTTAACAGCACATCGGGCTGTCTTGAGAACACAACTCCAGATTCAATAGATAGGTTACGTAACTCACTCCCTATTCCTTTCTGTACAATATAAAATGCATATTTGATCATCAGCTGCTTTTTTATTTAAAACCCAAATACCGACCGGTTTCCGTCACAGAGCATCTTCACAGATTAGGGTTAAAACACACACACATCTGAAATTACTTAAATAAAGGCACATCTCTTGTGGATCTGTACAGGGTGTAGCAACAGCAAAGTTACTGTATTATTTGTGGCTGCCCGTAATGGCATGCCTCCTTCTAGAAGTTCAGGTGCTTAACATAATAATGCTGAATATTACACAATATGAGCTCATTAAATTACCTAGCATAAACATGAACGAGGGACCCAAAACAAAACAGTATGAACCCAAATGGTTGAAACAATAACAAATGTCCGCACTTAACAAAAGGAAACTAAACAAGTAGGCTTAATGTGTATGGTAAGCTCGTGCTTGCTGAACAGATTTAACTACTGGCTCCTTTATCTTCCTAAAGTTTTTATTCCATACCACCTGTGGTGTTGGAACCTGTGATAAGCGTCTACTGCTTAGTTATAAGATATGACTCGTCTTATACGAATAATCGATCTTCCCGTTGAAAACTGTACCTTCTTAATCACTGGCAATATCATTTCTATCACTTGATATGAAACCCGCTACTTAGTTAAAGCTTTTTATTCTTCCTTTTCATGTCTTTAGGTTAGTTACTAAAACCCAATGACCTACTCGATATTGCAGCAATTTCGTCATACGTTGCCCGATCTGTTCTTGACATTTGATAGCTTTCACATTGGCTCCTTTCACCTTCTGCCAAACTTCTCTTTTCCATTTTGAGAATCTGCTTCTTGTCGGCATCTAATTTAGGTTGCAGTACCTTGAAGGGAGACGGCAAATTTTTATCGTATACAATCTTCTATAATGAAAGACCTAGTGTGTATTTTTGAGTTATATACTGAAATAACATGTTACAAATATGATGCTAATTATCATTTTGACTATACACATAATGGCTTGTCATCTTTGAAATCTTATGGTGGAGCAATTTCAGTTAGACCGTTCACTTGTGGATGGAAAGGACTAGTGCAAAGTTTTTGGATACGAAGTGGGTGACACTACTGCTTCAAAAGGTCTGACATAAAATTTGTACCTCGACCTGTAATTATCGTATCAGAAATGAAAATTATTAGTATCGAAGTACTAACGACCATATTCACAACTGTGGTTGCACGCCGGGCTGGAATTTTTTTCGTTGTTATGAACAGGGGAAAAATAATCTGTTGTCGTCAGAATATAATTGTTACCAGCTGCTGTCTAATTAAAAGGTCCAAGAATATCCAAACGAAGCATTTCAAAATGTTTTGCCTATTCTGGTAATCTCTGAAATGGCACTTGTTGGTGACTCAAATCTGAGCTTTACACACTTCTTGCATGCACTGGTCAACATCTTGCTTCTTGGTACTCCATCAACCTTTTTCTGCTATGTGTTTCTGGGTGGTACAGAACCACCACGTGTGATCTACACTTCTTACTTCTGCACCGTGAACCATAATATGTCACAAATTACGGCTGTCGATTTAAAAGCTTGAGAGTCTAGGTCTTTTGCTTGTGGTTTCTTCAATTCTGACAAACATTTTCCTTGTGCTTGTGGAGTTCCAGTTTTTGAATTAACGTGTCTGTGTTAGTGTGCGGTTTACGAGGTTTATGCACTACCTCATAATCAAACTCACATAATTTCAATACCCATCATGTTAATCTGCTGGAAGGGTCTTTCAATCTCAGTAATCAGTTAAGGGAAGTATGATCAGTCACCACCTTAAATGTTGTCCATATAAATAACAGCAAAAGTTGGTAACACAATAGATAACACGTAGCATGGGTTTTTCTATTGTTGGATAATTGTGTCCTATGCTCCTATGCTCCTTGTATCGCGGAACAGGATGAACTCTTGTTTGAAATTAGGGTATCCGAACAGAGGACTGAATACTAAAGCATGTTGAGTGTCTTGAACATGGCTTGACACTCTACTGACACTCGAATCTTATCATTTTCTTAATAGACGATTCAAGGGCTTGGCAATTTGTGCAAAATCCCTTACGAATATCCTACAATTACTGAGGCCTGAAAACGATTGTAACTTTTTGTAGTCTGTGGTAGTACTAAATCACAAACTGCTGATAGTAAACGTGGATCAGTCTTTTTTCCTGCCTGGCTAATTACATGTGTCCTAGGTAGTTTACTTCTGTTTGAGCGAAATGGCACTTGTCGGGACTGAGTGTAAAGTGTGCTGTCTATAGTCGTTTAGGGACTTCTTCCAATTGTTTCACGAGTTCTTCCATATCCTTTGCGAATACGGTTATATCATGAAGAGACACCATATATTTCTTAGGTTTCAGTCCACGAAACACTCCACGTAAGAGTCTCTAAAAACTAGGTGCTGCGTTTTTCAGACCAAATGGCATACAAAGATACTTGTAATTTCCCCATAGTGTTTGAAAATCTGCCTTTGGCCAGTCTCCTAGAACTACATAAACTTGGTGGTAGCCACTCTTCAAATCATTAGCCGAAAAGTATTTACATTGACCCAGATTGTCGAGTCTCTCTGTGTGTTCAGGCTATGATACATGCTGGTGAGAGTTTTTGCGTTTAAGATGCGATAATAACAACAGACGTTAAATTTTTGCTTCTTTTTAGTTCTATCCAATGAATTTTTGGCACTCGAGCGATTCTCAGTAACCTGAGAATTTCCATCAGCCAACTGCTGGTCAGTGAATTCCCCCATTAACGACTGTAATTGCGGTGGGACTGTATGGTTCCTGAATCTAAGCAATAACGTTTCCATGTCTTCCCTAACTTGCAAGTAATATACACTATGTGATCAAAAGTATCTGGACACTCCCAAAAACGTAGGTTTTTCATGTTAGGCGTACTGAGCTGCCACCTACTGCCAGGAATTCGATATCAGCGACCTCAGTAGTCATTAGACATCGTGAGAGGACAGAATGGGGCGCTCCGAGGAACTGACGCACTTCGAACGTGGTCAGGTGATTAGGTGTCACTTGTGTCACATGTCTGTACGTGAGATTTCTACACTCCTAAAAATTCCTAGGTCCATTGTTTCTGACTTGGAAGTGAAGTGGAAACGTGAAGGGACACCTATAGCTCAAAAGCGTACAGACCGACCTCGTCTGTTGACTGACAGAGACTGCCAGCAGTTGAAGAGGGTCTTAATGTGTAATAGGCAGACATCTATCCAGACCATCATACAGGAACTCCAAACTGCATCAGGATCCACTGCAAGTACTTTGACAGTGAGGTGGGAGGTGAGAAAACTTGTATTTGATGGTCAAGTGGCTGCTCATAAGTCACACATCACGCCGGTAAATGCCAGACGACGCCTCGCTTGGTGTAAGGAGCGTAAACATTGGCAGATTGAACTGTGGAAAAAATGTGTGGAGTGACGAATGACGGTACACAATGTGACGATACGATGGCAGGGTGTGGGTGTGGCGAATGTCCGGTAAACGTCATCTGCCAGCGTGTGCAATTCCAACAGTAAAATTCGGAGGCTTTGGTGTTATGGTGTGGTCGTGTTTTTCATGGAGGCGGCTTGCATCCCTTGTTGTTTTGCATGGCACTATCACAGCACAGGCCTACACTGATGTTGTAAGCACGTTCTTGTTTCCCACTGTTGAAGAACGATTCGGGGATGTCGAATGCATCTTTCAACACGACCTAGCACCTGTTCATAACGCACGGCCTGTCGCAGAATGGTTACACGACAATAACATCTTTGTAATGGACTGGCCTGCACAAACTCCTGACCTGAATCCTATAGAACACCTTTGGGGTATTTTGGAACGCCGGCTTCGTGCCGGGCCTCACCGACCGACATCGATACCTCTTCTCAATGCAGCACTCCGTGAAGAATGGTCTGCCATTCTCCAAGAAACCTTCCAGCATCTGGTTGAGCGTATGCCTGCCAGAGTGGAATCTGTCATGAAGGCTGAAGGTGGACCAACACCATACTGAATTCCAGCATTACCGATGGAGGGCGCCATGAACTTGTAAGTCATTTTCAGCCAGGTGTCCGGATACTTTTGATCATATAGTGTAACTGTATTTACAGGGAATAGCTCAATACGTAGTATCAATAAGAGGAATAAGGCAAATCTACAAAAAGACCTAGAATCACTTACCTTGGTCCAAAATGGGGTCCCATATTCAGGAACAGCAACCATTAAAAAGTTGGATTCAGATAAAGCACAGTTTAAACAGAGTTTGAATGACTTTTTGATAGCAACTGCTTCTACTCTATAGATGAACATCTTAATATGGCTGTTAAAAAAGGGTTAAGTAAACATGTCTGTTACATTTCAGTTTTGGCAGCACCTGGTCACAACAGTGAAGATTAGGTATTTCGTAAATGATAAATTTATTAAGTGCGTAAGTATGTTTCATTCTAACAGTGTATTAATTCTGTACATATTAACAGTTCCAGTTTACTGTAATGTATTCATCTATTTTGGCAATCTCTTCACAAATGATCAGGGTAGTGACTGTTATAATCAAAATGCTTTATGCTTTTTATGTTATACTTTCTAACTTGTTCCACTCCCACGACAACATCTCACTTGTGTATCTACGGAAAGAAAATTGAATCTAATCTAATTTGATGTAATCTAATTTAATCTCTTGCAAGTGCTTAGCCTTATCACAGATTGTAGAGTTTTTAACAGCATGCTTGTGGCTGCAGTCATCATCTTCTTCCAAGACATTCAAACTGGCAACCACTAGTCCCTTAGGCAGACTTAACTCATGCATGCTAAAACTGTCTAAACTCGCAGGAATCACAAATTCTCCAACCATATCCGAAACGCATACTACACTCCTGCACGCCACACACAATGGCTTATCTAATTCTTAGTTGCATGCTAATGGTTCTACCTCACACAACAGTTTCCTTGGTAAGTCTGTACCTACACTAACCAAGGTGAATTTGCCTGTATCTTTTGGTGAATTATCCTGTGAATTAACCTTTAGTGGATCTGTGTGTAGTTTAGGTGCTACCGTCATGAGGGGCGCGCCTTACGATATTGTTTCACCGGCAGCTTTCTCCCCTAACAGAAACTGAGACCCACCAAGTTCAGTAGCATGCCGCGAAAGATTAATTATTGCGTGATGTTTACATAGAAAGTCCGGCCGAGAATTGCGCGGTACTTCTCACTAACTGTGTGGTAACACTTTTCAGTCCCATTGCTAAACGTGAGCATTGATCTCCCCAATGACTATACCTCATTATTACGCACTCGACACAACCTGTATAGTGAAGACTAAAGTCTCTTCCTACATAAGAGGTCTAGACTAACTACTGACACATGAGCAGACGTGTCTGCTAAGAAAGATGTTCCTTATTCCCTACTACGCCAATCAAGCAATATTTCGCCTCTGCACTCGTCATTGCAATAGAGTGTTTCATTGCGAATGACATCAGACAGTCAAGGCACTACCGTTTGCTGTTAACGAATGCTTCTTCTTGTTGCCTTTTTCGTGAATACTATTTCTGCAATCACGGACCTTATGTCCAAACTCATCACATTCAAAGCACAGTGGCTGGTGACATTTCTCTTCACATGGTGCGTTTGCCCACATCTGTAGCATTTAACACCAGAGGAGAAAGAAACCTCCGTTTCCGAGTCGAAAGATCTATAGCCTCTAACTGTGTGGCAAGTCTGATAGCAGAGGACAAATCACTGGGACTCTCCATTCTTACCCTTCGCGACATTTCAGCTGAAATACCCCTAATGAATATATTCAACGGTCTATTCTTTGCTTTTCGGAAGAGGACTCTATCTGCCTCAGTATTGTACGTCAATTAATAAGTTTGCGAGATCAGCTTACGAATCCTATCTATTTGTATGTTTCTGCATAACTCCATGAGCTTTTCTGAAAAATATAACACTGGTCTGCTTATGATAGCGTTGGACTAGTCCTTTAGCCAGTTGCTTAAATATTTATGTCTCACCAATGGTTTCATTGTATGTTAAATTTGTTTTAGTGTCAGCTGTTAACCGTAAATCAGCCATAGAAAGACTTTTTTTGCATCGGATTAGTTCCGTAACCAAGGTTCATCTTCATAGCAGAAAAACCGATGTGTCCTCGGATGTTTTCCTAAAAAAGTTGTAATGAGATAAACTGCCATGGCACCGATAGATGGAACAGGTATTCTACCTACGGTCTTGGTATTCCCTCCTTGCGCTTGCGTCAGCCCAGTACCTGCACGTAATGCTTCTAGATGCCTTTACACTAAAAAAATAAATAAATAAATAAATAAAATGTTCAAATGTGTGTGAAACCTTATGGGACTTGACTGCTAAGGTCATCAGTCCCTCAGTCCCTAAGCTTACATACTACTTAACCTAAATTATCCTCAGGACAAACACACACACCCATGCCCGAGGGAGGAATCGAACCTCCGCCGGAACCAACCGCTCAGTCCATGACTGCAGCGCCCCAGACCGTTCGGCTAATCCCGGGTCCTTAACATTCCTTCGCTAGCCTGGCTCCGTTCTGTTTTAACATGAAGCAACACGGCTATCTGATTTTTCAAAACTTTAAAAGTTTCACTTAAAGTTACTGAACAGGTTTCCGTTCGTTGTATAACCTCAATTTTTAAGTACATTTCAGAACAAATGGAATCTCTTTATGCTGACGCAGTACAATTGAGCGAAGATAACTACACTAATTTTTCTTCGTATCATAGCCCAGCGAGCTTCACTGCACTGCCGTGCTTCATGGCCAAACCGACTACGAGTTTCACATGTTTCTGCTTTAGTACACGGTGACTCATGCCCTGATGAATTACAAAACCTTGCCAGGCGTAAATATTTTACCCCACACTTACCCCAGAACTGTGACAGGTTTGCAGGTACTGTGGGCTATAAAACTTCTCTTACAAATTACTATGCAGATCATTCAGACTCAACACGAGACCAAAATAAAAGGAAAAGAAAACAGGCCAATGATGATGATGATTGTATGGCATTGTTGGCCGGGAGCCCTATGCGGTGGAATTCGGCCGCCATATTGCCTTTTTAGGTGACGCCACATCGGTGACTTGCGAGTCAGTGATAATGAAAATGATTGTGAAGGACACACAACACCAATACTCTGCCGGGAATCGAACCCGGGCCCCGTACGGGGTAGTCGGTAACGCTACCGCTACTCTACGGAGGCAGACAAAAGGCAAATAAAAATTGGCCACTCACTGCAGCACACGATAACAGATGCCGATGATCACTGATGCACAGGTGTGGCTCGACAATGGCAGCGACAGCCGATGTGAGCATCTTGGGAGCCCAACCAGTAGGACTGCAAGTTCCCAATCACCAAGCATCGAGTCGGAATCAGGAAGTCGAGCAGAGAGTGGAGGCGAATGATCCTATACAGCGCTGTGAAACATCATTCAACTAACAATCATTTATGAGCAAGAATTTTACCTTTGCCTTTCGCGGGCAAGTGCTCTACCAACTGAGCTACCGAAGCACGACTCACGCCCGGTACTCACAGCTTTACTTCTGCCAGTATCCGTCTCCTACCTTCCAAACTTTACAGAAGCTCTCCTGCGAACCTTGTAGAACTAGCACTCCTGAAAGAAAGGATACTGCGGAGACATGGCTTAGCCACAGCCTACCACAGCTCTACCAACTGAGCTACCGAGCACTTGCCCGCGAAAGGCAAAGGTCCCGAGTTCGAGTCTCGGTCGGGCACACAGTTTTAATCTGCCAGGAAGTTTCATATCAGCGCACACTCCGCTGCAGAGTGAAAATCTCATTCTGGAAGAATTTTACCATCACTCGAGCTTCTTCCCAGCACTGTCTAGCAGTGACCGCCCTTAAGTTCACACTGCTTGAAAGCGTAAGGTGACACACCAGTGCCGGCTGAGGAACTTCCCCAGCGCAGGGCCTGGCATTGCCTGTGGTCAGTGCTGCGACTGCGCCGCTTGCCGTCACTGTGGGCGTCCGTCAGAGCTCCAACGCTCTCGACCTGTAAAGCTGTGCTTAGGCTCGCCCCAGAAATCTGCTTTCCCCTGTTGTCTGTTGTCGTAATTGTGTGTAGGCAGAAGATACAGCAGATCAACCCGAGTAGCGATCCCAGCATGCAGCTAGTAAGGCGGTACTTATACTGCCAAAGAAGCGGCGACACAGGCGCCTAGTGCTCAAGTCCGGCAGCTTGTAGAGACTTGTTGAATTCACCAGACCATCCCGAAACTTAACAGAGCTGGTCTTCCGTTGGTATCAGTATTGCAATTGGAATGGCCTCATTCTGAGAAAGAGCTTGAAGCCGGCCGCTGTTTGTTCTGCACAGTTGTCAAAATGCTGAATCAGTTGTTGTGTGCTTCCCTCTCACTCTAGGCGCTTCAGTCCCAAACCGCCCTGCTGCTACGGTCGCAGTTTCGAATCCTGCCTCGGGCATGTATGTGTGATATGTCCTTAGGTTAGTTTGGTTTAAGTAGTTCTAACTCTAGGGGACTGATGACCTCAGACGTTAAATCGCAAAGTGCTTAGAGCCATTTGAACCATTTAAAAGAGCTTGAGGGGTGAGGTTGATGTTTTACAGAAGGCAGGTAATGGCGTGATGCCCCCACACTGATAACCGAATGTGCTCTCTTTTTATGAGCCTGTTAGCGCTCTCATCTGCTCTAGCACCTAACTTTAGGGTTTCAGGACGTTTTTTTACGCGAATTTTGTATCCTGGAAGGCGTTCTTATGACGTCTTTAAGTGTAGTTACTACATTTAGCCTCATTACGGTAGAGAGCCGTGTTTGTTCTGCACAGTTGCCAAAATGCTGAATCAGTTGTTCTTTGCTTCCCTCTCATATAGTCTGGTGAAACAAGCTCGCAGCAAAAAGAAAAACTGCAAAATGCTTCATGTCAGCCGTTCCCAAAAGCTGTTCGGTGGAATTCTTAGATTTTCACAAACTGAAATATTTATGCTGATGCAGTAAGGGATCAGTCACTGCTTTAAACGGGTGAATCAGCGCATTAGATCCACAATGCCTCAGCCGTGTCCACATTTTAGTTGTGCACAGAGAGAAGTTACTTGGTAAATTTCACAACATAATGCTACTAAGACGAATCCGAACTATGCTATCGTGGAATACTCGAAAGGCAAGTCTCAGCAAAGTTGAATGTGCCGCGAAGCATCTATCTCCAAAGTTTTGTCAACGGTAGCGAGGAGCATTTAGTTTTCGTCGCAGTTGAATCCAAATAACAACATTTTTTTCCTTGTGCCTTTGCTTGCATGGGTACAGGGCCGGTATGGTTATTAACGGATTTGGCGTGGTTAATTCAAGAGATGGTCCGATGGTCTTTTTGTCGCCACCTTCTTACTCCCCCCCTCCCCCCCTCCCCCCCTCGCGGCGGCGGAACGCCTCTGGATGGACTCTGGAGAGGACGACGACTAAAATCCTCTTCTGGCCATCCATATTCAGGTTCCCCGTAGTTTACTTAAGGCATTTGCCTAAATTTTTCCTTTGAAAAGATGCACTTAATTCCTTCCCCATCCTTCCCCAAACAGTGTTACGGTCTCATACCTGGTTATCGATGGGACGTTGAATATTAACATTCCTAACTTTCTTTCTTGGCATGGGTGCATGACTAAATGCAGTACAATATTTCCCGCAACTCTTACAGACAGCTCAAGGTATGTAGTTCTTCGACAAATTGGATCTGGGTTGTTGGTTTGTGTGCCATACCTCCGATACTCTGGGTCCACGTCACAAATGGGCGTGTTTAATGTGGACTGAAGAACATCAGCATTGGACTGAGAACGAATGGAGAATATATTCACACATATATATCGTTTCATTTTGCAGAATAAATGTCGTTATACAGGGAAAGTGATAGCCGGTACTGTGGTCTTGGTGTGAGGTATTTATTTTGATGTCGTATCATGTTGGGTGGTCACAATTCCTCTGTGGATGTGGGAAGAATTTTGTTATCATCAAGAGAATAGAGATAGGGAATGAGGTACTGCAACTGAATGCGTGATTTTCGTGTATTCAGTTGATTCAGACTTCCTCCTAATGGACAATGAAAACGGTCTACTTAGATATTCTAGACTTCCTCCTAATGGACAATGAAAACGGTCTACTTAGATATTCTATTGCGGATGCAGATTAGAAAGTCCATCACAAGTACTGACAAGATCTTTCTGGGAGAAGAGACAAGATATCAATTGGAGTCGTACACATTTCAACACACGAGTAAATTATCGACTTATCACTCTAACAAACACGGAAACTGCCCAAAACTGACAAGGCTTACAAATTTCGTCCAGGGCAGCATTGTCTTAACAAATTATCAGGAAGTGTTACTGTTTCCGAGGTATTCGATTTTATTTGGTTGTAAAGCAAGTGCATTAAGTGGATATTCCCTCGCAAACATTCTCAATTGGAAACCCTTTCTCAAATCACAACTCTACAGTAAGATGAGATTCCAAAATAAAAATATCGTTTAGCGTCAGTGCGAAGAGAAATTACAGTTCGTTGTTTTCCCGCAATAAGTGTGTGTCACAAGCCTGCTGGGAACATATGTGGCACTAAGGGTAATTTCAGCTTTCAGTTAATAATTTTTCCAACAGGCTTCACACACCGTTGCACTTCGGAAGTGAAGTGATAGACTTTCTTTTCGCTCTGCAGCTTTGCACTTGCTATAGGAAAAACTATCTTATTTGTTGTTTCTGCTTCTCTTTTGTATGTTAGTGTAATAATACAAACAATTGCCAAGAACACAGAAGTAGCTGCGCACACTGATATAACCTAAGCATGTTAAATATAGCTCTTAATCGCATTATGTAATTCAGTAGCTGCAATCCGCTTCTCCGTATGAAGTAACGGATGGGCGTCAGAGGTAGATTACAGCCCCGAAATTGGATGCCTTGAAAGAATTGGAGTTTTCGGTAGTAGTATCTCCGGAGTAAGGAAGAGTGGAACGCACTCAACCGAAGAACTATGGTCACTATGTTTTTGTACCACAGAGCTATGACGCAAACGCTACTGGCGGTCAACAGACTGCGAGGCGAATACCATCAGTCACAGGAAATGCGCTTGTTTCACGCTGTCCTCTGCCGATCGGTTCTTCTTCCAGTTGCTTTCTGCGTCATGACAACGCTACTTTACAAGTGATATTGTCTTGCCAGTCAGTTTCAGTTACATCGCACTGTCTCTAACGCAAACAATTTAAAGATACGAAAACTTCGTGTGAGAATGCTGAGAAGAGTTTTGGTGCTGTAAGTGGTAAATATTTTAGGGGTAGTAGCGTAGAACAAATCGATTAAATCATTTCATGTAGCATATGTCTAATTTAAGTATTATAGGTACACCTGCTAGAATGTAACCAAAACTCTCGGAGAAGGTGTTACCCGTAAGCAAAGGGAAATGATTAAGTTCATATTTTATTTTGATTAATTCCACCTCAGCCTTCGGTGAACTTTCGAATTCTCTTGAAAACACCGTGTGTGTCCCTTCTGAGGTCATCTTGGCATTCTTTCATGAGAACGGCAACATTCATCATGCAAATGATCCAATCGTCTCTTGTATTTGCTTTTTCTTCTTAGACTTCCACCTTTCAATTATCCCCCCCCCTCCCCCAGACAAAAATCTAAAGAGGGAAGGCCCATATTTGTAGCCCAAATGGACCTGTCCAAGTAATACCGTTAGCCAGAATTCAAGAAGATCTTGGAACGGAACTGTGCAAGACGACGGGGCAACAGAACAGGCCCGGAGAACTGACTACCATATCACACCACAAATCGTTCTTGAAAATTTGTCTCCACAGAGACTTGTGGTTTTCCGTCACACAACCTATGTGTGTTAAGAGTGTCACTGATGCCAACACAAGTGAAAGTGCTTTTGTCAGCAAACTATATGAATGGAATTACTTGACGACTTGAATTTAGCCGACGACAAAACTGCAAGTGACTACATTCATCTCATTTCTGCTACAAATGATGATGGGAATGCCTTGCGTGCGTCATGTCCGTGATATCCTTGTGTATGGAACACCAATACGTGTAGAAATTCTGCTTGTACATAGTGATGAACTACGTTCTACCAAGTGAATGATATCTTCTACTTCAGGCACACTCTGTTCATTTCCACACTCAGATGAAGTACACTGTCCAGTGACATTAATGTGACTACCATTAAAAAGTCTGGATAATCACAATTTGCAGCGCTGGACTTGTAGGAAGAGAGTCAATGAGATTCTTGAAGGTACTGACAAGGATGTACAACCATGTTGACTTCTGTGCAGTGGCCAGCTGTGCTAGGTTTCACGGTCGAGGATCCATGGTAGAAACTGCCAGATCGAGGTGTTCCCACAGATTCTAGATTGGGTTTAAATCCGGAGAGTTCGGTGCTCAGGGGGTACGGTAAACACATCCTGATGGTCTCCGAACCACGCACGCACACTGAGAGCTGAGTGACACATTACACTGTCCTGCTCGGCATCGAGCCGAGGAAAAACAGACCGCATGTAGGGGTGCACATGGTACCCAAGGCTAGATGCATACTTGTGCTGTTCTATTGTACCGCCCAGAATGACGAGATCACCAAGTGAATGCCACGAAAACATTCTCTAGACAGCAACACACTCTCCTGGGTGCAGGCTGATGGCTTTTAGACGTTTCACGCCGGATAATCTCAAGGTCAACACTCCGTGTAGCCTAAAACGTGATTTATCTGGAAACGCCACCTGTCGCCATTCGGTGGACACGCAGTTGCGGTATTGGCAAGCAAATTCCAGCCTTCGTAGCAGACGAAGTCAGCTTGTGTGCATGAATCAGGCGCCAACTGCAGAGGTCCACGCGGAGCAACATTCGTTGAATTTCCGTTGAGGAGACACTATTGGTAGCCCCTTCGTTCATCTGAGCAGTCAGTTGCCCACCAATAGCACGTCTGTTCGCCCGTACATACCTCCGTAGCTGGCGTTCAAGCCTATGTCCCATTACTGTTGCCTCGGCGTTAGTTTTAAATAGCGACCGTGGTGGCCGAGCGGTTCTAGGCGCTTCAGTCCGGAACCGCGTGACTGCTGCTGTCGCAGTTTCGAATCCTGCCTCGGGTATAGATGTGTGTGATGTCCTTAGGTCTCGGGGACTGATGACCTCAGATGTTAAGTCCCATAGTGGTCAGAGGCATTTTAAATAGCGCCATTTCACCACGAGTGGTATACTTCAACCACAGTGACACGGGAACAAGCTATAAACTTAACCATTTCGGTAACGCTTCCGCTCTTGTCCCGAAAGACAATGATATGCCTCTTTGGTCATCAAATAAATTGCTCTCTTTCCGCACTACGACGACAACTGGATTGTTTTCCGCGTGCCCCCCCCCCCCCCCCACCCACACACACACACACGCACACACGCACCCACGCGCTTTATATACTTTCTACTGTTAGTGCTGCCATCTGGCGTCTGTCAGTGGTTATTGCCATCACGTCGAACACAGCCGGTGGTCAAATTAAAATGGCTCGCCCGTTTATGTCTCGTGGGCACAGCACCGGACTCACCCAGCTTAGTAAAAATACTAGTAAACATCCTTGAATCTGGTGATTTGGTCTTAGAAAATCGTCTATAGCGTTTTCAGCAGCGTTTTCACCACAAAACTCGTACACAACTGCCGTATCGACATACTCAGCATTTGTAAATACATGTGGCAATTTAAAACGATAAAGTAGATTTGGCCAACAAATCGCAATTAGAGCCGAAAAATTCAGTTGTGTAAATTGAAGCAAAACGTCACAAATTGGACTTCAGAACAAAAATGATGGTCAGTAAATAAACCCATAGCAATTGGAGCAACAACATACCAACCGAAAACTTATCTCCATAACCAGCTGCGTCGATGTGGCCAATAATGATTGGAGACATGTTGCGTGAAACTTTTCATTCGAATTAGTCTAATTAGTACCTCCTAAAATGTTTACTATTCCTCCGGAAACACTTCGTGTTCTCCAGTACGTTCACATAGTTTGAATGAAAGCCCTGTTTCAAAAGGTTTCTCAAAACCTAGGAATAGCAAACTGAGCGGTAATTCATAGTCATGGCCAGTTGCCTCGTTTACAACTTTCAAGTACGCTGTGCTATATCTTGTAAAGGTACCTCGTCCCTTTGTTTACTTAAAATCCAATATTATCCTTTTCTGATTTGTGATACTATTAGTGAGTATATTGTGCACAACGAAGACGAGGCTTGTGTGTCTATGGTGTTTATTTCTTCTTTATCTCCGATAATAGTGACACTATCTAGCAGAGTAAAACTTGTGTCACTCTGGGACATAAATCAGGTACATGGCCATTCGCAGGCATGCTCGTACCGACAGAGCTATTGCAGGCACTACTCACTAGGTTCCCTCTCCCCTCACCCCCCCCCCCCCCTCCCCTCGTTCTCCTCTTCAATCCCACCGTCTGTACCTCTATCCTGCTTCCCACATTTCACCGAAGACCTTCTGCAAATCTGTAGTTTTAATCTGCCAAGAAGTGACACACTCCGCTGCAGAGTGGAAGATCCGTTCCCTAGGCTGTGGTGAAGTCATTTTTCCGCAAAATCCTTTCTTCCAAGAGTCCCAGTCTCACAAGGTATGCAGGACAGCTTTAGTGCAGTTTGGAAAGTGGGACAGAGTTACTGACTCGAGTAAAGCTATGAGGGTGATTCGTGTATCGCGCGTGGATAACTCAACTGGTAAGATCGAGGCACCCAAGATTCCCGATTCGAATCCCAGCCCGGCATATAGTATTTAGCTGCCGAGGAAGTTTCATAACAGCACACACTGCTCTGTAGAATGGACGAATCATTCTAGAATAATGACAGTAACGTTCCAGGTTTGGGATATTGACGTCCTCCACAGCATTCTGTAAACAATTTCGCAAATTCACTTTGTAATACTTTGTCGTTTACTTTAATAATTATTTTGGAAAGAGTTTCATCTTCGGAACCTTTCTATTCTTCAACTTCGTTTTAAGCATCTTATTTCACTTCTGAAACACCATTCTTCTTCTTCTTATTATTATTATTATTGTTAACTGTATGGCTCTGCCTCCTTTACTGTGCTGTATGAAAATTTATACAAATAATGGTATGTTATACAATTTTCTCATTGTTATTAGTAACTACGAGATTTTCCATCTTACCTGTTAAAATGTGGTGTATATCCAACATAAGTTCCTATTTTATTTTCTTTAAATTTTCTTTTTCAGTTGTTTCCATTGCCAAGTTTTCCTTGTCATTCTTCTCTACGGTATATCCAATAGTTTTGCGTAAAACGTCGTAACTAATCTGTTTCCTGTTACCTTTTGATGTTTGAACTCTCGTTTTCCAAGACTGTCTTTTTCCATACAGGGTTTTCTTTTCTTTTGTGTATTTTATAGCTGTAACATCTTTTGCTGTTTTCGAAACAACGGTACTTTTATTAATAATTGTCACTTTAAATGATGTCCCCCTTTATAAGATGGTGAATTTGTTAATTCTCTCAAGTCTTAAACTGTCGTGATCTACATTTCTTACAGCCTGTGTTTCATTCTAGTTTTGCATTTATAGATTAGAAATCGTAATGTAAAGATCTACGCAGCTTTAATAGATACGAGAAAGTTACCAAAGTCGCCCAGTGTTGTTATAAAGTTTGCAACAACATCTAAAAGATATGTAGTGCTGCAGATAAAAATGTCTGCCAAATAAAGAAGTACCAGCATGCAAATGCACCATACCTGTGCTAGTAAGGAGCAGTCAAGCTGACCCACTAATTAAAAGAACTTCACACATGTAATTTGTTTATCAATCTTTTCTGATAGCCTTTCCAGAGTAATACGAGCGTCAGTAGAATAAGCAATTAAAGATTTTAGATTAATTTGACGAGGACAAATAAATCTTACTATCTCCTTGTAGAGCAAAGTAGAAAGAGCATGACAATGTAGAAATGCATTTTAGTTCTAACATAGGTAGTGCCACAATGAATGAAGTGTTAACGAAAATTTATTTCTTCCCTGAATTAAAAAAAATTGTACGTATTTAGTGATAATACTATTTACAGACAGCATAACGCAACTACAGTTATGACCAGCTTCAATAACAGACAAGCTCGGTATTTGAAATTATTGAAAAAGGAGTATGTCGTTAAACAGGAATGTTGTAAATGCATTAAACTGTGGTTCCATGAAATGATGTTTGTGACTGGAGCGATGATAGTACATTTTCTACGTTTCAGCATAAGCACAAACTGTATAGTCTCTTTTGCATTAAAATGGAAGGTCTGCGTATGTCAATACGACAAAAGTAATCGCAAACAAACACAAAATAAACATTTGTTTTACGGTCAAAAATTAATTTTCTTCCGTGTTTTATGTGCCCCTCAGACGATTTTGCTACCTCATATACCGATGGAAAGAAAATCGCGACACCAAGGAGGAGCTGTGCGACATAAACGAAAGTTGGTGGCGTTTGTCTACATCTGAAAGACGATGTCGATTCAGATCTCGCGCCAATCGCATAAGACAGGTGCTAGTAGCTCCACTATGAGCTTTAAATACTCGCTGTAAGAGTCGTGAGCGTCAGTAATCTTTGAGACAGGACGTGGTGAGTCGACGTTAGCCAAGAATGCCTTAGGGCATCTGACTGAGTCTGAACGACGTCGTGTGACAGGGCTACGAGAAGACGGATGTTCCTTCTGTGATGCCGCAGAAACAGTTAGTCGGTATATAAGCACTGTACTTGCCTGCTGGCAGTGGTGGTCACGGGAATATACAATCACATGAAGATAGACATCGGACGGCCACGTTGCACTACCGAGAGGAAAGACTATCGTGTTCGGTGTATGGCTCTGGCGCATCGTACTAGATCTGCAGCAGCAATCTGAGCAGCGGTTGGCATCACAGTGAGACAACGAACTGCGAACTGTTACAAATCGATTACTTCAAGGACTGCTCCCAGTCATACGCCTTATGACGTGCATTCCACTGACTCTAAACCATCGCCATGTGTCCTTCTTTGGCGTCAAGCGAGAGTTCACTGGAGAGCACGGTGGAGATCTGTTGTGTTCTCTGATGAAAGCTGGTTCTGCCTCGGTGCCAGTAATGCCCGTGTGTTGGTTAGAAGCAGGCCACTGAGGGCCTCCAACCAACTTATCTGCGTGCTGGACACACTGGACCTACACTGGAGTTATCGTCTGGGATGCGATTTCGTATGACAGCAGGAGCACTCTCGGGGTTATCCTTCTCACCCTGACTGGAAATCTGTACGTCTTTCTGTGATGCTATTCCTGAGCAGCATTCTAGAGGGTGTTTTTCAACAGGATAACGCTAGCCCATGTATCACTGTTGTAACCCTACATGATCTGCAGAATGACGGCTTGTTGCCTTGGCCTGCTCGGTCAAGATCTGTCTCCAATCGAGCAAATATGAGACATCAACGTATGCCGACTCCAGCGTTATCCACAAACTGTGCTAACCGTTCCTGCATTGAGCAATGACGTATAACAGAGATGGAACTCCATCCCACAAACTGACATCCGACACTTATACAGCACAACACGTGCACGTTTGAGCGATTGCATTCAACTTTCTGGGCTTTACACTGTTTATTAATGTACCAGCATTTCACATTTTCCATGGCTTATCTCGCACTTACACTAACCTGTGATCTTGCAATGTAAATTACTTAAATATCTCGAAACATCCCCTTAGAAAAATTAAGAATTACTTTGCTGGTAAAACTCTTGCTTTATTTGATTTTCAAACAGCTGACTAAAACTGTACTCAGACTTTTTTTTTGCGTAACGTAATCTGTCTTTCAATAATTCCTGCAGAAGAATGGCCCTGACTAACAATAACCTATACCTTTGATATATCACTTACCTCACAAAAATCTTCGTTACTCAAACTAATGCAATACAGCGAGCGCCAATACTGCCAACTTAATAAAAGATTCTAACTACTGAAGGCACTAACTACTGATAGGCACAGTTAGCAGATGAAAGATATTGATAGAGAACAAACAATGTATTTACCTTAATAGAGTTCAAAAGTCAGTTCATGACATCCGGTCTTACAAATTTCGTTTCTTTGACGGACACACGTCCAGATCGTCCGCTCTCATAACTCTGCCATCTCTCTCCCCACATCCACCTCTGTGGCGGCTCACCTCCAACTGCACAATGCTACGCACTGTTCACATCCAACTGCCCAACACTACAATAGCGAATATTCCAACAATGCCAACCAGCCACAGACTACAAACAGCACAGTCAGTGATTTTCATACAGAAAGCTACGTGACATTACCAACATAAAAACCTAAACAGCCTACTTACAATCTCACCCAGAGAAATGTATTCCCGAAATTTTATTTCCTTATATTAATAATTTTTTGGTGTTCAGATTTTTTCCCATCTGCATACATTTGTATTTATTCTCTTCGAAGAGAATAATATTATTCCTTTACTAAATCGCTTGCATGGGACACAGCGACCAACGGAAATAAATGTACAACATAACCCACTATAGGTCGCTTATTAATTTGCTTAATTACTAACAGGCGTGAGCATCTTAATACAGTTAATGCCGTGATAGGTTATAGGTTCAAAGCTCCGCTCAGCACCACACATAGTTGATTACGAAGTGTACAGAAACGTGAGCATGAATTTTTGCATTGATTCCTGGAAAATCTGAAACAGAAATAAACTGTTTCCGACAGCGTCTTTTAGTAATGCTTCCGGTGTTGAACGCACAGAGCCGCCGCTCTCCTCATAGATACAACAGCGATAGGCGTCAGTAGAAGGGTCGCCAGACGGTCGCCAAAGAAATCCACATTCTGCTGCTGTAGCTATCAGTTTGCTACCTCACGTTCCATTTCCAGCCACGTGTGTAGCAGCGGCGGAGCTTACTCGCCTTCCTGTAGTACTCTCAGCAGGCCACTGATGGGTGAAAAAACTGTCTTACAGAAAACTCATATGCTCAGACAACTCAAGTGGACTCAGATCAGGGAGGAGTGAGTGTTCATATCCCTGGACAACCACCCACCTTTAGATTTTCCGTGGTTGACAGGCTGATTCTGTATTTTTGGATTTCCTGAAGGTTCTTGATCACATTCCTCACAATCTACTTCTTACAGATTGCTTGCCAACGGAGTGTTGTGTCAGTTTTATGACTATATTCGTGATTTACTTTCAGAAAGGCCACAGTTCGTTATAATTGACGGACAATCATCGAGTGAAACAATAATAATATCTGGCGTTCTTTTAGGATGTGTTATAGGCCATCATCTGTTCCTGACCTACATAAACGATGTAGGAGAATCGGAGATGCCCTCTTAGATTGTTCGCAGATGACGCTGTCATTCACCATCGTGTAAAGTCATTAGATGATTGAAACGAATTTCAAAATGCTTTAGATAAGATATCCTTATGGTGCACAAACTCTGGGAACTGACTCTAATTAATGAAAAGTGTGAAGTCATCCATATGAGTACTAAAAGGAATCCGCTAAATTTCGGTTACACGACAAATCACACACACAAATTTGAAAGCTGTAAACTCAACTAAATACTTCGAGATTACAATAGCGAATAAACTAAATTGAAATGATCACGTAGATAATGTTATGGGGAAAGCAAACCAAAGACAATTTTTTGGCAGAACAATTAGAAAGTGTAATAGGTCAACACTACGCTTGTCCGTCTCTCCTGGAGTGTTGCCGTGTGGTTTGGGATCTGCATAGATAGGATTGGCGGAGGACATCGATAGAGTTCAAGCAAGGAGAGCTCGTTTTGTATTATCGCGGGTTAGGGGCCAGAGTGTCACGGGTATGAGGCACGAGTTGGGGTGGCAGTCAAAACAAAGGCGTTTTTCGCTGTGGCTGAATCTTTCAATCACCATCTTTTTCCTCAGAACGTGAAAATATTTTGTTGGCGCCCACCTAAGCTTTATAATAAAATAAGGGAAATTAAAGGTCACACGGAAAGATTTAAGTGTTCGTTTCCACGCCCGCTTTTGGAGAGTGGACCGGTAGAGAAGTAGCTTCAAGGTGGTTCGATGAATCCTCTTCCAGGCACTTTATTATGGTTCTGAGCACAATGGGACTTAACATCTGAGGTCATCAGTCCCCTAGAACTTAGAACTACTTAAACCTAACTAACCTAAGGACATCACACAACACCCAGTCATCACGAGGCAGAGAAAATCCCTGACCCCGCCTGGAATCGAACCCGGGAACCCGGGCGCGGGAAGCGAGAACGCTACCGCACGACCACGATTTGCGGACTTTATTACGTATTGCAGAAAAATCATGTAGATGCAGATGTAGATGTAGATGAAATAACTTAATCTGAATGAATGGATCGCTCCTTTGAGGACACGGATGATTTTATGCCCTGACATAGCCGAAACCAATTCCATTGACCCGTATTTAATAAGCCTGTTCATCGACGACTACTAGACTTTAGCTAGCCTTTCTCTTATTTCCCAAACACTGCCAGCATGGTTTAGAAGATAAGATGTCTTACGGCGAATATTAGCAGGTTCCTTTGGGAAACTTTGGTAAGTTGTTGTTCAATTGACGTCATAGCACGATCTTACTGAGTCTATTGGCATAATTCCCCAGGGGAATACATTCAAAGCTCCCATCAGGTGCGTGCAGTAGGTATAGTAATCGTTTAGATGCTTCCTGTGGTTTGATTCCTTTACTTAGATATCCATGGTAATTAAAACCAATGTTGTTGAATGTACTAACAGCAATAATCGTCACCAGAACTCGGTATTTGTTGCTGCAACTCGTATTATCTAACCGATACGTAAATTGTCCTCTCCTAAAATGTGCACAATTCCGGATGGTCCAGGCTCCGAGATCTGCTCCCCCCTTACTATCCAAAATGCTGTCGGTCAGCTAATGACGACGAAGACTATTTACTGTCGTAATGCCTTCAACTTGATAACTTCTTAATATGAACATTTACACGAGGATTGGAACTTTAATAGTGGAAACTATTTACTTACAGCTCGTACAAAATAGATACGTCTTTCAAAGTTTTACTGACCTTCAAAGTAGTCACAGGATTGTGTATAACCCGTCACCAGCGTAGTGGAAGTCGTAGGATACTTTTACCAGTGCCAGTTGTGTGGACAGTTGGAGCGGCGCGGTCTACTGCCCGATAAATTTGTAGCAGTTCTGAAGCGAGTACCGTGAAGTGTTTCCTCCAGTTCGGAAATCGAGTTGAACTTACGAGGGCCTAAATCAGGGGAGTGCAGCAGATGGTATAGCACTTAGCAGCCCCATCAGTCAAACAAGTCAGTAATATCTCACGGTTGGGATTCACAGTCATACAATATTTCTCAAAAGACATCATAGTCGCCGTTAACTGTATGAAATGTTTATTATTACGATTGCAATTTCGGCCTTAGGGCCATTTTCAAGTAACACAGTAAAAGTTACATTCTGTCAGAATATAAGACTATCTGACATGAGTACTCATCGGATCTCGTGGGGCTCTCGCAGTCAAAACGCTGCATTTTGACGACCACATGTACTCATGTCAGATAGTCTTATATTCCCACAGAATGTAACTTGCTTCAGCTAATTTAATAACGCAATGAGTTTGAAAGTGCCAGCGAAATGAACGTGTAATGGACTGTTTCAAGCTGTGAAGACTGTATTGGTGGAACAAATTCTGGCAGTATGTTCTAAAATAACGAACAATGTTACTCAGTTGTACACCAAGTAGTTGACAACGCCAGCAGTTGTAGCCATAGGTGTCTACGGAAAACAGTCTACCTGATGTGTATTCAGAGAAAGTATCGGTTTGATGCGAAAGTTCGTAGCGTTTTTCCATTAGTTTAATAAACACAACAGAAACACATAACAGAGACTTTAGTCGTCAATAATATATTCTCCTTCACTATTTACAAGTCTGTCGATCCTGGAGTAACTTTTCGATTTCGTGATTGCAGAAATCACGTGAATTTGAGGCAAAGAACTCGTCGAGCCATGTTTGGAGAACATTTTCATTCGTAAAGAAAGTTCCTTGACTGTTGATAGATAGATAGCGCAAAATGTGAAAATCTGAGGCCGCAAGGTACAAATGGCTCTAAGCACTATGGGACTTAACATCTGAGGTCATCAGTCCCCTAGACTTAGAACTACTTATAGCGCAAAATGTGAAAATCTGAGGCCGCAAGGTACAAATGGCTCTAAGCACTATGGGACTTAACATCTGAAGTCATCAGTCCCCTAGACTTAGAACTACTTAAACCTCACTAACCTAAGGACATCACACACATCTATGCCCGAGGCAGGACTCGAACCTGCGACCATAGCAGACGTGTGGTTCCGGACTGAAGCGCCTAGAACCGCTCGGCCACAAGCGTCGGCCTGAGGGAGCATGATCAGGTGAAAAAGATGCGAGTGGAATGAATTCCCAACCCAGTCCAGCAGAATGACTGCGTGGGTTATCGTGGAGCAGCATCACTTCACTCAGTCTTCCTGGTCGTTGTTCATGGACTGGGTCTGCAAAGCGTCTCAGTTGTTCACAATAAATGTCAGCAGTGATGGTCACACCTCGAGGAGCAATTCGTAGTACACAAACCGTCGTTGTTCCACCAGACGCATGACATTATCTATTGTGGAAAAACGCAGTTTTGTGCAGGGAGTTGCTGCTTTGTTGGGGCTCAGCCATTACATTCTTTTCCGTATGTTATCAGGAGTAATAAAACTGGCGTTCTTCGGATCGGAGCGTGGAATGTCAAATCCCTTAGTCGGGTAGGTAGGTTAGCAAATTTAAAAAGGAAATGGATAGGTTCAAGTTATATATAGCAGGAATTAAGGAATTAGTGAAGTTCGGTTGCAGGAACAAGACTTCAGGTCAGGTGAATACAGGGTTATAAGTACAAAATCAAATAGAGGTAATGCAGAAGTAGATTTTATAATGAATAAAAAAAAGAGGAATGCGGGTAAGCTACTACAGACAGCACAGTGAACGCATAATTATGGCCAAGATAAATACGAAGCCCACGCCTACCACAGTAGTACAACTTTATATGCCAAATAGCTCTGCAGATGACGAAAAGATTGATGAAATGTATGATGAGATAAAAGAAATTATTCAGATAGTGAAGGTAGACGAAAATTTAATAGTCATTGGTGACCAGAATTCGATAGTAGGAAAAGGAAGAGAAGGAACGTAGCAGGTGAATATGGATTGGGGTTAAAGAATGAAAGTGGAAGCCGCCTGGTAGAATTTTGCACAGAGCATAACTTAGTCAAATCTAATACTTGGTTCAAGAATCATGAAAGAAGGTTGTATACGTGGAAGAAGCCTGGAGATACTGGAAGGTTTCATATAGATTATATAATGGTAAGACATAGATTTAGGAATCTAGTTTTAAAGTGTAAGACATTTCCAGGGGATTATGTGGACGCTGACCACAGCCTATTTGTTATGAACTGTAGCTTGGAACTGAAGAAATTGCAAAAACCTGGGAATTTAAGGAAATGGGACCTGGATAAACTGACAGAACCAGGGGTTTTAGAGAGTTTCAGGGGGAGCATTCGGGAATGATTGACAAGAATGGGGGTAGGAAATACAGTAGAAGAAGAATGGGTAACTTTGAGAGATGAAACAGTGAAGGCAGCAGAGGATCAAATAGGTAAAAAGACGAGGACTAATAAAAATACTGGGTAACTTAACTGATGAAAGGAGAAAATATAAAAATGCAGTCAATGAAGCAGACAAAAAGGAAGACAAATGTCTCAGTAATGAGATCGACAGGAAGTGCAAAATGGCTAAGCAGGGATGGCTAGAGGACAAATGTAAGAATGTGGAGGCATATATCACTTGGGGTAAGATAGATACTACCTAGAGGAAAATTAATGGTTCAAATGGCTCTGAGCACTATGGAACTTAACATCTTAGGTCATCAGACCCCTACAACTTAGAACTACTTAAACCTAACTAACCTAAGGACATCACACACATCCATGCCCGAGGCAAGATTCCAACCTGCGACCATAGCAATTACGCGGTTCCGGACTGCAGCGCCTAGAACCGCGCGCTCACCGAGGCCGTCAGGAAAATTAAAGAGACCTTTGGAGAAAGGAGAATCACTTGTATGAATATCAAAAGCTCAGATGGAAAACCAGCACTCAGAAAATAAGGGAAAAGAGAAAAGTGGAGGGAGTATATAGAGAGTCTATACAAAGGCGATGTTCTTGAGGGTAATATTATCAAAATGGAAGAGGATGTAGATGAAAACGAAATGAGAGATATGATACTGCGTGAAGAGTTTGACAGAGCACCGAAAGACCTAAGTCGAAACAAGGCCCGGGGAGTAGACAACATTTCATTAAAACTACTGATAGCCTTGGGAGAGCCAGCCCTGACAAGACTCTACCATGTGGTGAGCAAGATGTATGAGACAGGCAAAATATCTGCAGACATAAAGAAGAATATAGTAATCCCAAAGAAAGCAGGTGTTGACAGATGTGAAAATTACCGAACTATCAGTTTAATGAGTCACTTCTTCAAAATACTAGCACGAATTCTTTACAGATGAATGGGTAAACTGATAGAAGTCGACCTCGGGGAAGGTCAGTTTGCATTCAAATGAAATGTTGGAACACGTGAGTCAATACTGACCCTCCGACGTATCTTAGAAAATAGAGTAAGGAAAATCAAACCTACGTTTCTAGAATTTGTAGATTTAGAGAAAGTTTTTGACAGTGTAGATTGGAATACTCTCTTTCAAATTCTGAAGGTGGTAGGGGTAAAATACAGGGAGCGAACTATTTACAATTTGTACAGAAACCAGATGGCGGTTATAAGGGTCGAGGGGCATGAAAGGGAAGTAGTGGTTGGGAAGGGAGTGGGAGAGGTTTGTAGCCTATCCCCGATGTTATTCGATCTACACTCCTGGAAATTGAAATAAGAACACCGTGAATTCATTGTCCCAGGAAGGGGAAACTTTATTGACACATTCCTGGGGTGAGATACATCACGTGATCACACTGACAGAACCACAGGCACATAGACATAGGCAACAGAGCATGCACAATGTCGGCACTAGTACAGTGTATATCCACCTTTCGCAGCAATGCAGGCTGCTATTCTCCCATGGAGACGATCGTAGAGATGCTGGATGTAGTCCTGTGGAACGGCTGGCCATGCCATTTCCACCTGGCGCCTCAGTTGGACCAGCGTTCGTGCTGGACGTGCAGACCGCGTGAGACGACGCTTCATCCAGTCCCAAACATGCTCAATGGGGGACAGATCCGGAGATCTTGCTGGCCAGGGTAGTTGACTTACACCTTCTAGAGCACGTTGGGTGGCACGGGATACATGCGGACGTGCATTGTCCTGTTGGAACAGCAAGTTCCCTTGCCGGTCTAGGAATGGTAGAACGATGGGTTCGATGACGGTTTGGATGTACCGTGCACTATTCAGTGTCCCCTCGACGATCCCCAGGGGTGTACGGCCAGTGTAGGAGATCGCTCCCCACACCATGATGCCGGGTGTTGGCCCTGTGTGCCTCGGTCGTATGCAGTCCTGATTGTGGCGCTCACCTGCACGGCGCCAAGCACGCATACGACCATCATTGGCACCAAGGCAGAAGCGACTCTCATCGCTGAAGACGACACGTCTCCAGTCGTCCCTCCATTCACGCCTGTCGCGACACCACTGGAGGCGGGCTGCACGATGTTGGGGCGTGAGCGGAAGACGGCCTAACGGTGTGCGGGACCGTAGCCCAGCTTCATGGAGACGGTTGCGAATGGTCCTCGCCGATACCCCAGGAGCAACAGTGTCCCTAATTTGCTGGGAAGTGGCGGTGCGGTCCCCTACGGCACTGCGTAGGATCCTACGGTCTTGGCGTGCATCCGTGCGTCGCTGCCGTCCGGTCCCAGGTCGACGGGCCCGTGCACCTTCCGCCGACCACTGGCGACAACATCGATGTACTGTGGAGACCTCACGCCCCACGTGTTGAGCAATTCGGCGGTACGTCCACCCGGCCTCCCGCATGCCCGCTATACGCCCTCGCTCAAAGTCCGTCAACTGCACATAGGGTTCACGTCCACGCTGTCGCGGCATGCTACCACTGTTACAGACTGCGATGGAGCTCCGTATGCCACGGCAAACTGGCTGACACTGACGGCGGCGGTGCACAAATGCTGCGCAGCTAGCGCCATTCGAAGCCAACACCGCGGTTCCTGGTGTGTCCGCTGTGCCGTGCGTTTGATCATTGCTTGTACAGCCCTCTCGCAGTGTCCGGAGCAAGTATGGTGTGTCTGACACACCGGTGTCAATGTGTTCTTTTTTCCATTTCCAGGAGTGTATATATTGAGCAAGCAGTAAAGGAAACAAAAGAAAAATTCGGAGTAGGAATTAAAATCCATGCAGAAGAAATAAAAACTTTGAGGTTCTCCGATGACATTGTAATTCTGTCAGAGACAGCTAAGGACCCGGATGAGCAGTTGAACGGAATGGGCAGTGTCTTGAAAGGAGGATAAAAGATGAACATCAACAAAAGCAAAACGAGGATAATGGAATGTAGTCGAATTAAATGGGGTGATACTGAGGGAATTAAGTTAGGAAATGAGAAGCTTAAAGTAGTAAATGAGTTGTGCTATTTGGGGAGTAAAATAACTGATGATGTTAGAAGTAGAGAGGATATAAAATGTAGACTGACAACGGCTAGGAAAGCTTTTCTGTAGAAAAGAAATTTGTTAACATCGTGTATAGATTTAAGTGTCAGGAAGACGTTTCTGAAAGTATTTGTATGGAGTGTAGCCATGTATGGAAGTGAAACGTGGACGATAAATAGTTTAGACAAGAAGAGTATCGAAGCTTTCGAAATGTGGGCTCCAGAAGAATGCTGAAGATTAGATGGGTAGATCACATAACTAATGAGGAGGTATTGGATAGAATTGGGGAGAACGGAAATTTGTAGCACATCTTGACAAGACGAAGGGATCCGTTGGTAGGACATGTTCTGAGGCATCAAGGGATCACCAATTTAGTATTGGAGGGCAGCGTCGGGGGTAAAAATCGTAGAGGGAGACCAAGAGATGTATACACTTAACATATTCCTAAGGATGTAGGTTGCAGTAGGTACTGGGAGATGAAGAACCTTGCACAGGATAGAGTAGCATGGAGAGTTGCATCAGACCAGTCTTTGGACTGAAGACCACAACAACAACAGCAGCATAAAGACACCGTTTCTCGTCACCAGTACCGATAGAGGATAGCAATGTACGGCGTTGTTCACGAGCCTATTGATGATGAGCAAGCAGAGATGCGCATTTGGTCGCTCACTGATTTTTATGATTTTGGTTAGAGCATGCGCTACTCTTACACAAAATTATTGAACCTTCTCCATTGCATGAAAATGTCGCATGATGTTAGATTGATCACAGTTCATCACATTTGTCAGTTCTAGAGTACTCTGACGTGGATATCATGGTTTACAGGGTTTAAATGATCTTTATCAATGCCCGAAAGTCTTCCCGAACGTGGAGAGTCTATAATGTCAAAACGACTGTCCTTAAGATGAGAAAACCATTTTCTTGCCCTGCTCTTTCCAGTGGCATTATTCCCACACATGGCGTAAATGTTGTTGGCTGCGTCCGCTGCTACTGAACTCAAACAGAAGAATAGGTCGGAAATGCTAAGATTTTTCTATTTGGCTCCCGATTTCCTAGCGTCCGCTGTTCCAGTCTGTATCTCTATATGACAAATTGACAATATATAAACTCAAATAGCAACAGTGAACTACAGACAGAAAATGGCAATCGTTAAAAAAAGCCACAGAACCGGAATATTAACGTGGAAAACGAAAGGGCACGAAGTTTCACACCATCCTAATATATTGTAAAGAGAAGTTACGAATGCGGAAATTTAACTACTAACAGATAGAAATGAACAGTTGCAAGTAATTTTAAAGGATGAAACTTTCCCCATGTGAAAGTACCTGAAGAGCCCTATTATTCACAGATTATCGTACAATGGAAAAAGTGCGTACTACAATACTCCAGAGCAAGAAGCTTTGTTGAACGAGCTTTTGGGATAATGAAACAATGGAGACTACCAAGGAAGAAAGTAAAACATCCATCAATGTAACTGATCGTAAAGTCAGACGCATTTTCAACTACATAACACTGTCGTCGATAGGAAAGGATGTAATGTTGGCTACGAACAGTTTTGAAATAAAGCTGGTATGTGATCATCTTGTACGATGTTCTACAGAAATACCTCATTACATTCGAAAATAGTACCAAATTATTTTCTCGAATATTTTGTTGGAAACACATCATAAAAATATTGAAAATCTTTGAAGAATAGTATCAAAACCCGAAAGATAATGCTTTTGCCATACTGTTTGTTCTCATTACAAATAAAAGAGTATGATTTATAATGTAAAATACTTTATATCACTGCTTCTCATCAGAACCGTATTCCACAGTCACTACGTTTCCTAACTTCTGCTACTCAACTGTTGTTGTTGTGGTCTTCAGTCCAAAGAAAGGTTCCATGCAGCTCTTAACGCTACCCGATCCTGGGCAAGCCTGTTCATCTCCAAGTAACTACTGCAACCTACATCCTTTTGAATCTTATTACTATATTTATCTCTTGGTCTGCCCTCTATGATATTTACCTCCACACGTACCTCCAGTACTAAAATCCTGATCCCTCAGAATCTCTCCTACCAACCGACCCCTTCTTCTAGTCAGGTTGTATAACAAAATATCTCTTCTGCGCAATTCTTTTCCGTACCTGATTAGTCACGTGATCTACCCATCTCATCTTCAGCATTCTTCTGTAGCACCATATTTTAAATGCTTCTATTCACTTCTTGTCTGGACTTTATCGTCCGAATTTCACTTCCATACATGGCTACACGTCATATAAATACCTTCAGAAAGGACTTGTGCTCGATCTTCACAAATTTCTCTTTTTCAGAAATGCATTTCTTGCCATTTCCAGTCCGCATTTTATATGCTGCCTACTTCGACCAACATCAGTTACTTCGCTCCCCAAATAAAAAAACTCATATACTACTCCGAGTGTATCATTTCCTTTCCTAATTCCCTCCACCTCACCTGATTTAGACTACATTCCACTATCCTTCTTTTGCTTTTGTTGTTGTTCATCTTACATTCATCTTTCAAGACACTGTCCATTCCATCCAGATGCTCGTCGAAGTCTTTGCTGTCTCTGACAGAATTACAATGTCATAGGGAAACCTCAAAGTTTTTATTTCTTCTCCCTGGACTTTAATTCATAGGGGTAGGCTAAAAACATATTTCACTCCCTTCTCAACCACTGCTTCCCTTTCGTTCCCCTCCACTCTTATGACTGCCATCTGGTTTCTGTACAAATTGTAAATAGCCTTTCAGTCCCTTTATTTTACACTTACAACCTTTAGAATTTGAAAAAGAATATTCCAGTTAACATTGTCAAACGCTTCCTCTAAGTCTACAAATGCTATAAACGTAGGTTTGCCTTCCCTTACCTGTGTTCTGTGAGAAGTCGTTGGGGTAGCATTGCCTCGCGAGTTCCTACATTTCTGCGGAATTCAAACTGATAATCCCCGAGGTCGGCTTCTACCACGTTTCCCATTCTTCTGCAAAGAATTCGTGTTAGTATTTTGCAGCCTTGACTCATTAAACTGATAGATCGGTAATTTTCACACCTGTCAACAATGCTTTCTAAGGAATTGGAATTATTGTGTTCTTCTTGAAGTCTAAGGATATTTCGCCTGTTTCGTACGTCTTGGTCACAAGATTTAAGAGTTTTGTCATGGCTGGCTCTCCCAAGGTTATCAGTAGCTTTAACGGAATGTTGTCTATTAGCGGGCCTTGTTTTGCCTTAAGTCTCTCAGTGCTTTGCCAGATTCTTCACGTGAGATTACATCTCCCTTCTCAACTTCATCTACGTCCTTTTTCATTTCTATAACATTAACCTGAAGTACATCTCTCTTGTACAGACCCTCTATATACACCTTCCACAGTTCTCCCTTCCGTTCCTTGCTTAGGGCTAGTTTTCCATCTGAGCTATTGATATTGATAAAGGTAGTTCTCCTTTGTTCAAAGGTATCTTTAATTTTCCTGAAGGCAGTACCTATCTTACCCCTAGCGATGTATGCTTCTACATCCTTACATTTGTCCTCTTGACATTCCTGCCTAGTCATTTTGCACTTTCTGTCGATATCATTTTCAAACGTTTTTTATTCCCTTTCGCCTGCTCCATTTATTGCATTTTTAAATTTTCTCCTTTGATCGATTAAATTTAATATCCCTTGTATTGTCCAATGATTTCTAGTAGCCCTCGTCTTCTTACCCACTTGTTCCTTTGTTGCCTTCACTATTTCATCCCTCAGAGCTATCTATTCTTCTTCTGCTGTATTCCTTTCCCCTAATCGTGTCTTGTCAGTCGTTCCCAAATGCTTCCTCTGAAACTCTATAGAAACTCGTGTTCTTTCAGTTTATCCAAGTCACACATCATTAAACTCCTACATTTTTGCAATTTCTTCAGTTTTAATCTGCAATTCATAACCAATAAATTGGGTGTCTTACAATTTAAAACCTGGTTCCGAATTTGTGTCTTACCTTAATATAATCAATCTGATACCTTCCGGTATCTCGAGTTTCTTCCACGTATACAGCCTTCCTTCATTATTCTTAAACCAAGTGTTAGCTATGATTAAATATTGCTCTGTGCAAAATTCTACCAGACGGCTTCCTCTTTCAGTTCTTTCTCCCAATCCATATTCATATATACTTTTCGTTCTCTTCCTTTCTCTACTATAGAATTCCATTCCCCCATTACTATTAAATTTTCGTCTCACTGAACTATCTGAATAATTTCTTTTATCTCATCATGCATTTCTACAATCTCTTCATCATCTGCGGAGGTAGTTGGGATATAAACTTGTACTAATGTGGTATGCGTGAGCTTCGTGTCTGTCTTGGCTACAATAATGCATTCACTATGCTGTTCATAGTAGCTTAGCCGCACTCCTATTTTTTAAATTCATTATTAAACCTACTCCCGTATTACCCCTACTTGATTTTCTATTTATAACCCTGTATGCACATTACCAGCAGTCCTGTTCTTCCTGCCACCGAATTTCACTAATTCACACTATATCTAGCTCTAACCCATCCATTTCCGTTTTTAAATTTTCTAACCTGCCTACCAGATTAAAAGATCTGACATGCCTCTCTTCAATCCTTAGAATGCCAGTTTTGTTCCTCCTGATGACGCCGTCATCCTGAGTGGTCCCCGCCCGGAAATCCGAATGGGGGAGTATTTTATCTCCGGAATATTTTACCCAAACACACACACACACACACACACACACACACACACACACGTTGTTCAAGATATGATGAGATTTTCGGCATGTTATTGCTGATAAAAGAGGAACTACGATGCTTTCAAGACAGTACTTGCAACTTTTTTTCCCAACGAAATATTGATATCAGACGAGATTTTGAAAAAAAAAAAATAAATAAAGAAAATCGAAGTAATCATTTATGACCCACTTTTCGTGTCATTCGAAAGTTCTTGACGAATGCAGTACAGTTGTAGAAAGTTAATTAGTTTTAGCAGAAAAACTACTGATAATAATAAATGGGGAACGTTTGGTGGCAAACGAAACAAGTAACCAGTACAGGCTATCAGGAATGAAAGCAAACTGTGCGTATTCTTGATGTAATGCTACTAAACCGCAACTGAATTATCATAAAAAAGAGGATTTTGTAATAAAATGGTAGTTTCAGCGAGCCTACAATATCTACCCATTCCTGATACTAGCATCTTAGTATTGATGGTTTTTATAACTGTACCAGCTTGCATGCTTTCGCGCTAATTGGATATGTTATGCATCATCCGTTTTGAGCAGGAAAACAGGCAGGGAATGAGGCGACGTACAATAGCAACTCTTCCGATCGATTCTGTACGATTGGACTGGGACAGTCAGGTGTCTGCTGGGTGTCGCTGGTGCCGCGCGGCTACAGACGCGGCGCTGGAATGGGTTGCACTACGTTACATTAGAGGAGTTCCACGTGACAGTCATGCCGCTACAGTCGCCTCACTCGACTCACTGCAATGCCACCACTTCAGCCGGTTGCGCTGACGCCGCTGTGTATGGTATTCAACGGGCTCGTAAAATTCTGAACCTCGTTGTCTCGAAAACTAGTGAGAAGCACATAGTATTAGACCAACATTTCTTACTGCTAAATATGTACTACAATCTTGCGAAAGATGAGCGAAATAGGTGACCCGTTGTGTACATACTTCCTTTTTCCGTGTATCTAACCAATACTGGATGAACAGAAAGTGTGATTCGAACTGATTTGAGTGGATGAGATAACCAATACAGATTAGCGATGGGAAAACTCGTTTATGTTTGGGAATTAATTCAATGGTCACCAGGCCTTTTTGGGACGCATTCATTTTTATTCACTGACCATTCAATTTTTTTATTTAAATTATGTAATTCTGTGTGTCTATATTAAATTTCAATTTGTTTTCATATCAATAGCGATTAAAAAGAAAAAAAGCTTTATTTTTAATTGAAAAACTAATTCAGTATTTGTTCATTAACATTTTATTTGTAAATATATATGCAATCTTAATGAAAGTGAAAACGCCACTTTTACTCATCTACATATTCGTGATTACTATGATTATTCTATACAGAATAAAGTGCCTGGTAGAGGGTTCAATGAGCCACCTTCAAGCTGTCTCTCTACCGTTCCTCTCGAACGGCACTCGGGAAAAATGAGTACTTAAATTTTTCTGTGCGCGCCCTGATTTCTTTTGTTTTATCGTGATTTTCATTTCTCCCTATGTAAGTGGGTGCCAACAGAATGTTTTCGCAATCGGAGGGGAAACTGGTGATTGAAATTTCATGAGAAGATCCTGTCGCAACGAAAAACGCTTTTGTTTTAATGATTGGCATTCCAACTCACGTATCATGTCTATGACGCTATCTCCCCTATTTCGCGATAATACAAAACGAGCTGCACTTCTTTGAACTTTTTCGATGTCATCCGTCTGTCCCATTTGATGCGGATCCCACACCGCACAGCAATACTCTAGAATAGGGAACACACTCGTGGTGTAAGCAGTCTCTTTAGTAGACCCGTTACACTTTCTTAGTAGACCTGTTACACTTTCTAAGTGAATCGCAGTCTTTGGATTGCTCTACCCACAATATTATCCATGTGATCGTTCCAATTGAGGTTATTCGTATTTATAATCCCTAGGTATTTAGTTGAATTTACAGCCTTCACATTTGTGTGACTTTTCGCGTAATCTAAATTTAGCTGCTTTCTTTTACTACTCATGTGAATAATTTCACACTTTTCCTTATTCAGGGTCAACTGCCACTTATCACACCATACAGATATCTTACCTAAATTATTTTACAAGTCGTTTTGATCATCTGATGACTTTACAAGACGGTAAATGACAGCATCATCTGCAAACAATCTAAGACGGCTACTCAGATTGTCTCCTATGTTGTTAATATAGATCACGAACAATAGAGGGCCTATAACGCTTCCTTGGGGAACGCCGGAAATTACTGAGATTACAACAAAGGACACTATAATTACAAGAATTCTATGCGAAACACTCATTTACCGGTTATTAAGCTGATACTCAGCAAAATGTTTTGCATGTGATCAAATGTGTTCGGACACCTGGCTGAAAATGTCTTACAAGTTCGTGGCGTCCTCCATCGGTAATGTTGGAATTCAATATGGTGTTGGCCCACCCTTAGCCTTGATGACAGCTTCCACTCTCGCAGACATACATTCAGTCAGGTGCTGGAAGGTTTCTTGGGGAATGACAGCCCATTCTTCACGAAGTGCTGCACCGAGGCAAGGTATCGATGTCGGTCGGTGAGGCCTGGCACGAAGTCGGCGTTGCAAAACATCCCAAAGGTCTTCTATAGGATTCAGGTCAGGACTCTGTGCAAGCCAGCCCATTACAGGGATGTTATTGTCATGTAACCACTCCGCCACATTCCGTGCATTATGATCGTGTTGAAAGATGCAATCGTCATTCCCGAATTACTCTTCAACAGTGGGAAGCAATAAGGTGATTAAAACTTCAATGTAGGCCTGTGCTTTGATAGTGCCACGCAAAACAACAAGGGATGCAACCCTCTCCATGAAACACACGACCACATTACAACACCACCGCCTCCGAATTTCACTGTTGGCTCTACACACGCTGGCAGATGACGTTCGCCGGCTATTCGCCATACCCACACCCTGCCATCAGATCGCCACATTGTGTACCGTGTTTCGTCACTCCACACAATGCTTTTCACGGTTCAATCGTCCAATGTTTACGGTCCTTACACCAAGCGAGGCGTCTTTAGCATTTACCGGCGTGATGTGTGACATATGAGCAGCCGCTCGACCATGAAATTCAAGTTTTATCACCTCCCGCCTAACTGTCAAAGTACTTGCAATGGATCCTGATGCAGTTTGGAATTCCTGTGGGGTGGTCTGGATATGTGTCGGCTTATTACAGATAACGACCCTCTTCAACTGTCGGCGGTCTCTGTCAGTCAACAGACGAGGTCGGCCTGTACGCTTTTGAGCTGTACGTGTCCCTTCATATTTCCACTTCACTATCACATCGGAAATAGTCGACCTAGAGATGTTTACGAATGTGGAAATCCCGCGTATAGACGTATGACACAAGTGACACCCAATCACGTGACCACGTTAGAAGTCTCGTGAGTTCCGCGGAGAGTTCCATTCTGCTCTCTTACAATGTCTAATGTCTGCTGAGGTCACTGATATGGAGTACCTGGCAATAGGTGGCAGGGCAATGCAGCTAATATGAAAAACGTATGTTTTTGGGGGTGTCTGGATACATTTTATCACATAGTGCATATCTTAGAAATTTTCGTGTCTTAAACGCCGATTTATCGAGTATTTTAAGAGAAACCGGTGTCCTATAGGCATGAAGAAGCTGAAAATGGTTAGTCCGTAAGGGCCTCTTGTTAGATAAATTCTCTATACACGTGAGACTCAAATGGAATCTGAACTTCTTAAAACTAATGAATTGGTGATCTGAAAGAAGGGACAGAAAAGATTAGAACGGACTCCATGTTCTCCGGCTGCTCATGAACCCCTTCAAAGTATTACCAGTGGTGTCCCGGAAGCTAAAAAGTGGAAATGCTACAGGGAACTGTTTCGATAAATTTATTTTATCCTCTAAGACAAAAAAGTGACACACTACGATAGAATTATCCGAATGGGACGGAAATCGGTAAATGACATGTTCACGCACAGAGGAACAAATGATTACAACTTCAGAAAAGTTGGATGATATATTCAATAGAAAGAGTTTCACAAACTGAGCAAGTACACTTACAAAGGAACAAATGATTACAATTTCAGAAAAACTGGATGATTTATTCAATAGAAAGACCTTCACAAACTGAGCAAGTCAAAAATACGTTGGTCCACCTCTGGTTCTTCTGCAAGCAGTTATTCGACTTGTCATTGATTGATAGAGTTGTTGAATGTCCTCCTGAAAAATATCGTGCCAAATTATGTCCAGTTGGCATGCTAGGCACGAAATGAACCCCGATTACCAGCGAAGACTTATCTGGAGGCGTCCCAAACATTGGTAGGATACAACTCTGACTGTAGCTCACCATACGGCCAGACAACCAGGACTGTAGGCCTGGGATGCCAGTTCGTTTCATAGCATGCTCCCTTTGATTCTCATCAGCGGCACCCTTACATCACAGCGGTACTTCGGCGATATTCTATGTCCCGTTTTGTCGCCCCTCATGGAATGCATTTCTGGGCATACGTAGCAGCAAGATAATGCTCGTTCGCAGAGTTTCGACTGCTTGTCTCCCTGCTTGCGAGACCCTACCTTGGGTAGCAAAGTCGCTAGGTCTCTCCTCAGTTGAAAACTTTTGGAGCATTATGCGCACGGCCCATCATCCATCTAGTGTCTTTGACCATCTAACACGGTAATTGGACACAATTTGACACGATATTCCTAGGAGAACGTGCAACAAGTCTATTAATTAGTTCCAACCAGAAAAACTGCTTGGGTAAGGACCAGTGATGGTTCAACGCGTTTCTGCCTTTCTCACTTCCTCAGTTTGTAAAACTCATTCTCTTCAAGAAATTATTTTTTCTGAAATCGTAATCATTTGCTTGCTTGCACATGTACATCACATGTACCGATTGCTGTCCCATTTGGATAACTCCTTCATGGTGCATCTTATTTTTGTGTGTATGCGTCTTAGAGTGTTATTTCTTTCTAAAATTTTACTTTTTGACAACTCATAGTAAATATATGCACAACAGCTTAAATATTGCGATTAATAGATATTAGGTATTTATAAATGCTGTAGTGGAAATTATGGACGCTTTGTTTCCCAAATTCCCACTAGCACAAAAAAAAAGATTTCCAGCGAATCGGTGCTTCTTGCGTCAGTTTTAATATATAATTATTATGAAGTTATTATTTATCAGTCTTTGATATTGAAGGTGTCAACAAATCGAGATTTCGAGAGCGGCTGGAAGTTGAACAGGATTGGGCGAACGTAGTGAACGCAAAAATAACTACCACTGAACGAAGAACCGTTTGGCTGAAACCAGAAACCGGAAGCCACTCGAAGAACAACGAGATCGACTGAATGAGACCGAGCTGGGAACGAGACTGACCTGAAGGGAACAGAACGACTATTCCTTAGAAGTAGTTATTTGTATAATTAACTACTTTTCGAACCACTGCAGGATCATTATGAGAGGAAGGTATTACAGGAACATTATTTTCTGGCCCATACGCAGCAATACGATAGTAGTTCCGAGATTTTACAGTTTGTAGCTCACGCGAATAACCATGCATGTCAAAACGCTGCTTCTGGGATGGGGAGATGCTCTCGCCCCGGATCGAATACGTTCGGCAGGTTAACGACGAGGATTGGTGTGCTGGGCAGCCTGGATGTGACTTTTATGCGGTTTACCACATCCCACTAAATTAATGTCGGGTTGATATACAAGTCCCTACTCCGTTACACGATTCACAACTATTAAGAAAACACAACCGACTGTTTGTAATTTTTGATCCTCGAACGTAATTTCTGAAGATGCTTGCGTTGTTCGAGTGTGTGTGTGTGTGTGTGTGTGTGTGTGTGTGTGTGTGTGTGTGTGTGTGTGTTTGAGGTTTACGGGCGCTAAACAGCGTGGTCATCAGCGCCCAAACGCATAGAAACAGGAACACAAGCGGTGAAGGGACGAAGACGGACTCCGAACAAGGAGAACGGCTAAAAGACACAGGCCTGACGCAGTTCCAAATGCGCACATACAGAGGCAAAACAAGAGGAGAAGAAACACGCTAAAAAAGGAAAGGAAACACAAGGAAAAGAGAACAGATACCGAAGGGAAACAAGGAGGTAATCGTGACTGGCGGACCTCTTACCTAAAACCTGGGTGAGCCAGTCACCCAGCAGCACATTAAAACCTTCTCCCTAAAATCCGAGGCAATAGATTGGACAGAACACAAAACCGTAAGACCTTAACCACAGTCGCTGCGTCGTCTTGCAAAATAGAGGGCAAATCCGGTGGCAAGGAAACCACCGCCCTCTGGTCAGAGAATAAAAGACAGTCAAGTAAAATGTGGCGGACAGTAATCTGGACGCCACAAGCGTTGTTCGAGGGAATCATATAAAGTAAAGCAGAATAAATGTGACATGTGGCGGCTAAACCGTTTTTGCTAAGGAAACTTTCTCACACTTTCACATTACACGCAGACATTTGGCGCATACATAGTCCATCCCGCGGGGTTCGGGGATGGGGGTTGATGACAGGGCATCTGCCCACCCCTTAAACTAACTGCACGTTGGACGCAGGCTCCTGCCAAGTCCCATGCACTTTGCTAATAGGTTCAGTGTGGTGTCTGATGCTGGGACCTCCTGCCAGGATAGTGGCCGCTCCTTCAGCAAGGTCCGGACCGGCACGTGGGGATAGGGGTTAGTTAGTTATTGGGAGCTCCAGTGTTAGGTGGGTCATGGAGCCCCTCAGGATCGTAGCGGCTAGGGCGGGAAAGAAGTACAACGTTCACCCGGTATGCTTGCCAGGGGGCCTTGTCTGGGATGTGGAAGAGGCCCTTCCGGCGGCTATCGAGCTTGCGGAGTGCAGCCAGCTGCAGATTGTTGCACATGTCGGCACCAACGATGCCAGTCGTCGGGGTTTCGAGGAAATCCGTGGGTCCTTTAGGCGCCTGGCTAAATTGGCGAAGGCGGCCTCCATCTCTCGAGGAGGCCTTGGTGCTAACAGTGCCCTCCGGTTCACACCACCTGGTGGATAGTGGACTATATATGTAGATGGAGAACCATGTCAAATCGGCATGCCGATGCAGGACGAAAACGCAACAAAAAAGAAGTAATATTAGAAATGTAAATTAGAAACTGGAAGATGTCTAGTGCAATCGGTCATCTCCCATATACTCTTTCTTTACGTACCTTCTCGCAAGCAGTCTTTGATATTGTGTATGTCTGTGACATAGTGATCGCCTTCTGCATATTCACAACTGCTTCAGCTACACGCGTGTCATCTGCCTGAATTCTTTGAGGCTAGCGTGGCAACAGCCAGTGCTAAGCATAATGTCGTCGCCGAACATAGCTTACCGGTTTGGACGGAAAACAAGGGTTCTTCTTCAGATGTTCCGTTTGGGCTGCTCTGGAGTGAGGGTGTGTTTTTTCTCGTGTGTGATGTGATGGGCTAACGGTCGTGGTTACACTAACATATACTGAGAGACAGGGAGCCACGCGTGAAAGTAGGAATGGGCTTGTGCTCATGGAGTGATTATAATAAGCATGTACAGCTCTTCTGTGTACTTCTATTCTGCAACACGAAGGTAATATGTTTCTTTGTATTACGACCTTCCGAGTTGTACCGGAATAGTGTGGTGGCTTAGGCAATGCTGTTTCGGATTTAGTAAGCAGATATCTCATTCTAACAAAAAATAAATAAAAACTTCATGAATTAGGCTGTAGGCCTGTCCCGACAGGCCGACTGCTGACTGAAAGGCAGTACCAGGAGCAGTCTATGATTGTTAGGTATGTGATTAAAAAAAAGGTTCAAATGGCTCTGAGCACTATGGGACTTAACATCTGAGCTCATCAGTCCCCTAGAACTTAGAACTACTTAAACCTAACTAACCTAAGGACATCACACACATCCATGCCCGAGGCAGGATTCGAACCTGCGACCGTAGCAGCAGCGCGGCTCCGGACTGGAGCGCCTAGAAAAGCACGGCCACCGCACGTATGTGATCAGCACGTCGCCAGTCTCTCCCACTGCTATTGCCTGTAGATGAAACCTAATGGCACTTCTGCTTCTTTATTCAAGCATTTCCACATTTGGCCTCACAAGGGCTGAGTAGACTCCACGCCAGACCTCCCTATTTGAGAAAAAGTCTGAGGATTTACCGAGAATCGAACCCGGATCCTTCTATAACGAACACGGTGTTGCAAACAATTTTTTTAGCTATCTATAAAGTACCAATCGGCTACTGAGGCACTGTATATCTCGCTCACCAAATAGCTTTTACGGTATTACGCCGTTTCAAAGTTCGTTAACGAACTGGCCTTTGTATGAGTTTGCTGGGAAAAACGCGTGTTTCGAGTAACCTTAATCTACATCTATATCTACATCTACATCTACATGACTACTCTGCAATTCACATTTAAGTGCTTGGCAGAGGGTTCATCGAACCACAATCATACTATCTCTCTACTATTCCACTCCCGAACAGCACGCGGGAAAAACGAACACCTAAACCTTTCTGTTCGAGCTCTGATTTCTCTTATTTTATTTTGATGATCATTCCTACCTATGTAGGTTGGGCTCAACAAAATATTTTCGCATTCGGAAGAGAAAGTTGGTGACTGAAATTTCGTAAAAAGGTCTCGCCGCGACGAAAAACGTCTATGCTGTAATGACTTCCATCCCAACTCGTGTATCATATCTGCCACACTCTCTCCCCTATAACGCGATAATACAAAACGAGCTGCCCTTTTTTGCACCCTTTCGATGTCCTCCGTCAATCCCACCTGGTAAGGATCCCACACCGCGCAGCAATATTCTAACAGAGGACGAACAAGTGTAGTGTAAGCTGTCTCTTTAGTGGACTTGTTGCATCTTCTAAGTGTCCTGACAATGAAACGCAACCTTTGGTTCGCCTTCCCGACAATATTATCTATGTGGTCCTTCCAACTGAAGTTGTTCGTAATTTTAACACCCAGGTACTTAGTTGAATTGACAGCCTTGAGAATTGTACTATTTATCGAGTAATCGAATTCCAACGGATTTCTTTTGGAATTCATGTGGATCATCTCACACTTTTCGTTATTTAGCGTCAACTGCCACCTGACACACCATACAGGAATCTTTTCTAAATCGCTTTGCAGCTGATACTGGTCTTCGGATGACCTTACTAGACGGTAAATTACAGCATCATCTGCGAACAGTCTAAGAGAACTGCTCAGATTGTCACCCAGGTCATTTATATAGATCAGGAACAGTAGAGGTCCCAGGACGCTTCCCTGGGGAACACCTGATATCACTTCAGTTTTACTCGATGATTTGCCGTCTATTACTACGAACTGCGACCTTCCTGACAGGAAATCACGAATCCAGTCGCACAACTGAGACGATACCCCATAGCTCCGCAGCTTGATTAGAAGTCGTTTGTGAGGAACGATGTCAAAAGCTTTCCGGAAATCTAGAAATACGGAATCAACTTGAGATCCCCTGTCGATAGCGGCCATTACTTCGTGCGAATGAAGAGCTAGCTGCGTTGCACAAGAGCGATGTTTTCTGAAGCCATGCTGATTACGTGTCAATAGATCGTTCCCTTCGAGGTGATTCATAATGTTTGAATACAGTATATGCTCCAAAAACCTACTGCAAACCGACGTCAATGATATAGGTCTGTAGTTAAATGGATTACTCCTACTACCCTTCTTGAACACTGGTGCGACCTGCGCAGTTTTCCAATCTGTAGGTACAGATCTATCGGTGAGCGAGCGGTTGTATATGAGTGCTAAGTAGGGAGCTATAGTATCAGCGTAATCTGAAAGGAACCTAATCGGTATACAATCTGGACCTGAAGACTTGCCCGTATCAAGCGATTTGAGTTGCTTCGCAACCCCTAAGGTATCTACTTCTAAGAAACTCATGGTAGCAGATGTTCGTGTTTCAAATTCTGGAATATTCCATTCGTCTTCCCTGGTGAACGAATTTCGGAAAACTGCGTTCAATAACTCCGCTTTAGCGGCACAGTCGTCGATAACAGTACCATCGGCACTGCGCAGCGAAGGTATTGACTGCGTCTTGCCGCTTGTGTACTTTACATACGACCAGAATTTCTTCGGATTTTGTACCAAATTTCGAGACAATGTTTCGTTGTGGAACCTATTAAAGGCATCTCGCATCGAAGTACGTGCCAAATTTCGCGCGTCTGTAAATTTTAGCCCATCTTCGGGATTTCGCGTTCTTCTGAACTTCGCATGCTTTTTCCGTTGCCTCTGCAACAGCGTTCGGACCTTTTTTGTGTAGCACGGGGGATCCGTTCCATCTCTTACCAATTTATGAGGTATGAATATCTCAATTGCTACTATATCTTTGAATTTGAGCCACATGTCGTCTACATTCGCGTAGTCAGTTCGGAAGGAATGGAAATTGTCTTTTAGGAAGGCTTCTAGTGGCACTTTATCCGCTTTTTTAAATAAAATTATTTTGCGTTTGTTTCTGATGGCTTCAACTATGTAAGATTTTTGCAATTCTGAAACAGAAATGCCAGAGGCGTTCAATAAGTATTGCAACACATCTTTTTTCTGAAAGTAGGTCGGTTTTATTCAGTATTTCAATACACCATATCATTCTCGACTGTTATTAGTAAAAAAAAAAACAACTTGTTTTTCAACTTAATCTTCCTTCAGTGAGACGGGCTTACGCCACCTTAGTAGGAGGACCTGTGTCCCCGCATGGTACCAGTCTACTGGTTGCGTGATAGGCAATGTGTTGCTGCATCAATAATCTCCCTATCATTTGCGTACTTCTTCACGCGGACCGCATCTTTCTTTGGACCAAAAGGATGGGAGTCGGAAGGTGCGAATTCTGGGATGTAGGTTGGATGAGGAAGAACGGTCCAGTGATGTTTTGTGAGCTCCTCTTGGGCGCGCAGACTTGTGTGACGCCTTGCGTTATCATTGAGAAGAAGTTCGTTTGCATTTTTGGGGGACGAACACGTAGAAGTCGTTCCAGTATAGCAGGAGTCACAGACGTGTGCCGCCAACAGGCGCGTGGGAAATCGGACAGATTTGCGCCAACTTGTTGCAATTATGACGGACGCCTTGCCCAACTACTCATCTTGCTTTTGTTCACTGGCATGTCTCTGTAGATATTCTGCAAGCGCCTATGAATATCTATGATGCTCTGGTTTACCGCCAGAGGAAACTCAATGACAGCTCTCTGCTTAGAAGGCACCCTCGTTACACACACCAGTTTGAAGGCTACGTATAACACTGCCTGTACTGGAACTTCATGAAACTATAGGAGCTGAAGCAGGAATATGCTGTCTTGTCACACAACAAATTCAGCATTTTTTCAATGGAAATTGACCGAGATAAAAATGTGTTGCTTTATTTTATTAAATGTACCTCGTATAGAGTTCATGCAGCTCTCATACTTTATTTCAAATTCGCACCTTTCATAAATTTAACTAACTGAAGTACTTATTGTGGTATCGACAGCTACGATGCCACGGCGTAGGTGCAAGTTCTTAGGTTGGCACTACGACACTGACACCGACGACAGAGCCCTCTAGCCGGTGCTGTGGAGCTCTACGAGCTCCGCTCCAGATTCTGCCCATTTGATCAAGAGCAGACGGCCGGGACACTTCGCTTCAGCTTCGCTTGATATAGAGACTTTGTACTACTTACGACGGGAATACGGCATCGCACTTACGTCCTCAAAATTGCGAAGTTATGTAACCATTTATTAACTTGTTTTTGCCTATAGTAAACATCTTCAATTTTACACGCAGTACCGAAGTGTTTTACGTCTCCTGCTCCTACTCTCTTTCGTCATTCGGCCAACCTTTTAGTTTTCTGGAGCAGACCCACGAGCCACCTTCCAGGCGGGATATAAATCTTATTTATCAAATAGTAGAAGTGAGCAAGCATGAGGTGAAGACAATGCGTACGCGAAAGTAATCAAACTAAATATTCTCGTGCATAATCCAAATCTGTTTTTTTAATCAAAACCATTTATGAGAAAGAGCTCTATTTTCAGTAGTAAATTATTTTCAGAAAACGGAAGGAAAATTTGCTTCGAGAACTCGTTATTATGTTCTGTGACTATTTTACGTTACTAGGTCACAATCAGTACATCTTTTCAGATGCAAGAGAGTTTCCTTTGCGCTAAGTATGCGTGTCTGTGACGAATCATTCCCGAGGGTAGTCAGATCACTTAATAATATTTACTCCGGGTTTTATTCACTTGTAATCCTTAATCGGGACAGCTTGTAGTGGAGCTTTAATATCCAGTGCTACTATCGAAGTCACATCCTTTTTAGCAGACGTCACACAGAATAAAAGATTTGGGTATAGTTAAAATATTAGTTTATTTATTTATGGTTCTAACTACAGACAGAGTTCTTTAATACATAAAACTGTGATAGGTAAGTATTTAAATAGCGAGAGTCCGGCGAGCGAGCGTCTGCGGCGATGCCAGCCGCCACGGCGGCCGCCGGGACGATCAGGAGTCTGTGGCGGTGGCTGCGAGCGGCCGTTTGCGGCGGACCAGGGAGCGAACGACGCTAGCTGCAGCGGCCGGCGTCTGTTCGCGACGGGCGGCAGCGGCAGAGGCTGGTACTACGCTCGCGAAGTGAGCCGGGCCTTCGACCTGCGGGCATAACAACAGGCACAGTGAGCAAAACGAGAGGACCTGAGCTGAGCACCAGCGACATGTCTGCGCCAGGAGAAGTCGGCGCAGCTCGCAGGCACATCTATTGGCGCCGGCGCTAAAGTCTGAGCTACCGAAGCTGGCCCCACGTATCGCTCTGAAAGTGAGTCGGCTGGTGTTTGTCGCAAGGACTCTCCATCTTCTGCAAGCGCACAGGGTACTTTCCATCTAACGTGCACCTCGCACCTCTACAAACGGACATCTCGTGGTGCGACCAAAGTAGGTAGCCAATGGATGGGCGTGTTACATATTGTACTGTAAATATTTAAATGGAATTATTAGCTGGGACTGGCATTTGTATTTGGCGATATATAAGAGGCGTGTATTAAATGTGTTTATACGAAGACCGTGATAAGACGATTGCACTTATAGTCAGATGTTCCTGAAATGTAACCGGAGACACTTGCGCTCAGACTGGTGACAATCAACCAACCTGCGGTACCTACACATTTAGGTAATGGAAACACATTCAGCACGGCACACACATGAAGCGACAATTCACAGACTGAAAACTCAAGGTGGACATTCCCTCATTTATGCTTTTGACAGTGGGATACGTAATAGCCTGCGAGGTATTACTCAGAATACTGAAGTATGATACTAAACATTCACTCATGAACACTATGTCAGACAATCTATGATGCTGAGACAAAGATACGAAGAACTATCGATATTAATTACAAAACTGAAATAAATGTGGGAGACTGTGAGAGCTAATTTTCTCCTCGCAGAGATATTCCCACACTGAAGAAGCACATTTCAGTGCGTTTGTGAGGTTAGGACTATTCGAAAGTACGCACAGTACTTCTGACATTAGGCTACGATTAAAAACGAAAGTCAAATTACGTTATTGAACCCTCCTGTAACTTCACTCACGAAGGTAAGATGTAAGTCGTTTGTTATGAATCGTGTATTGCAGGTTTGAGTTCTGGATTGGTCATGAGAGGTTTATGGAATCGACGGTGTGGGCTTAATCATATGTGGTGGTATATGAATTTGTTATGCTGACACTGGAGGAATGAATCATAGAGCGATCTGAAAAGGGAAGGAGGTTGGAAGACTGCTTGCATAAAATGATTTAAACATTGCGAAATGCAATCAAGATTTACTTCAGTAGTTACCATCCTTAGTGAATTAGTGATACTGAAGTAAACATTCAATTTTAGGAAACGCAGGCATTTTAATATATCACAGAGGACTTCACTGGTTTCACGATAACCCGCAGCTCGACTTCATTAACTAATTTTTTTATTGATTCGTGTTAGACCAATACATGTTTTATCTTCCTGATCTAAATATGTCCATATGGCCGAAGAAATATCGTGATAATATTATGAAATGAATACTTATTGTACGCATTGTGTCTTCTTTTCACGCACATCTTACAAGGAAGTAACTTTAAGGCATCACTTTATGTAATTATTTCAGTTATTTCTTAATGTAATGGTCAAGGTATATGTCATACTGGAAAACAGTATTTTATGGAAATGCCCTTGGTGTCAATTTTTTTTATGGGACCAAAGAAAAAATGATAGACATTGGAATCTTCCTTGGTTTTTCAAATTTATTCCCGCTCAAAGTTCTGGCCAACGAACTACCGTGGTCTGAGTAGCAATAGTAAGGTGAACAAGCAGTATGGACCGGCCGCGGTGGTCTCGCGGTTCTAGGCGCGCAGTCCGGAACCGTGCAACTGCTACGGTCGCAGGTTCGAATCCTGCCTCGGGTATGGATGTGTGTGATGTCCTTAGGTTAGTTAGGTTTAAGTAGTTCTAAGTTCTAGGGGACTGATGACCACAGCAGTTGAGTCCCATAGTGCTCAGAGCCATTTGAACCATTTGAACCAAGCAATATGTCTCTGTTTGGTGACTGAATCCATGTGGATTGAATATTATCAAAGTATTCCCACCTCGCTATTGAGGTACAGAGTCATGCGTCAATGGAGAAACGAGTGGTTGGAGGTGACTGATAATAAGCTGGGTCTAGTAAATCCCACTTCACGGCTATGGCGTACCTCCCTTCAGCTACAAAGACGGGATGAAGTCGTGCTTACTCGTCTTCGCATAGGCCACAATCTTCTGACACATGGCTTCTTGCTCCGATCAGCGGATCCTCCAAAGCGTGGTACTAGTAGCGTACCGATAATTGTGAGCCATATTTTGCCAGACTGCGTTTTATTTTCAGATCAGAGAACAGCGGCAGTCCGCCTCTGTTTTAAGTGAAACGAATGTGGATCGAGTTTTATGGCTTTGAGGTATGTCTAAATTCTTTCAGAAACTTTATGCTGATGACTGGCTCGCCCTTTTTTTTTAAATTTTAACTTCCCAGCCAGTCACATTTCTCTGTGCTGTTCTTTGAGCTCTTCAGTAGTTTTACATGTGTTTCAAACCCACGTATAGCACCTTTCTACTTTCTGTGAGACAGAGTGATCGTGCGGGTCAACGTGAGTTTGGTGGGAGTGAGTGAATGAGTGTTCCTTTACAGGTTTCCTCCTCATTGTATGGCAATAACGATTGACATTTTATCCACATTTGTTTCTTTTGATATATGTAAGAGCGATGATGACCTCGACGTTGAGCGCCCTTAAGCTCCAAACAAACATGCACACACACACACACACACACACACACACACACACACACATACACTGTGTTCCCGCAGCTCAGGGGGTACTACGCTTGGAAAACAGAGAGCCTGAATACGTCATTCTGCTCTAAGGTAAACTATACGAAAGACGAAAAGCAGAGACTTAAATGAGAGTGGCATTAAGATGAAGACCTAATTGTAGTTAACCGTGTAGTACAAAGCATTGCCTCTTCACAAAAGCGAAAAGGTAACACAAATGTTTCCAGCAGACTTCACACAATTCTCACCACTGCGAGGGGTTGAGACGTTGACAGAGCAACAGGAAAGAAAACAGCCGAAGCCTTCCGGCTGTACTGCTGCAGAAGATAAGGGAATTTGCAGGTCTACGGAGTATGAAACCAAGAGACGATGAAAGGAAATTGTTGAAAATCCCGAAAAGGAGAAGGATCTTAGCCGAGCGGTCTAGGTCACTTCAGTCAAGGACTGTGCGGCTGGTCCCGGCGGAGGTTCCAGTCCTCCCTCGTGCATGGGTGTGCGTGTTTGTCCTTAGGATAATTTAGGTTAAGTAGTGTGTAGGCTTAGGGACCTTAGCAGTTAAGTCCCATAAGATTTTCCACACAATTGACTTTTTTTTTTGGGGGGGGGGGGGGAGGGGATGCGGGGGAAAGAACCCTGTAGTGCGAGGCATGTGAAGACTAATTTGGCTATAGAACGTGAAAGCTTAAGGAATGTCAAAGATCAGAATGCATCTTAGACATCGTTTATTGCACTGGAGGCCTTATAAGCAGAGATGTGGAACCTATGAAGATAGTTCAGAGGTGACTTCAAAGAAAAGAGAAGAAAAATTTTTCTCCGATGAGCAAGCAGGTGTTATAAAAATGCTGGGGATGTCAGTGATCGTTCGGTATCGGAGAGCGACGATCAGTGGAATGGCAACGTACCCGTTTTTCCTGTAGCCGTTGGAGCCGGAGGCGCCGAGCAGGTGGGGCCCGCCGTAGGCGGTGGCGTGGCTGGTGGCGACGGCGCCTTTGCCCGTGCTGAAGCTGTTGGCGATGGCCGTGGCCACGCCCGGCGTCCCGTCGGCGCCGCCGCCGCTGCTGCGGCCTCCGGGGAAGCCGCCGAAGAACATGGGGAAGTACGAGCTGTAGAAGCCGCCCTGGGCCTTGCGCCGCTTGCCAGGCAGCGGCAGCCCACCGATCGGGAAGTCATCCTCCTCGTCGTCGTCGTCATCGTCGTCGGCGCTGTCCTGCACCGGTCGCTTGCGGCCGGGCTTGCTTGCCGGCTTGGGCTCGTGCTTGTGTGAGAAGTCGCGGCCGCTCTGCAACAGGCACGCATATTATGCTGTGGTTGCACGTGTCAGTGGTGTCAGGGGTGTTGAGGACTGACAGGTGAACCAAAAGCGATACGATCCACCCACTCATCGTTGAACTATTTTCCACGGAAGACAAACAGAACTTTGGTTGGTTGAATTGGGGGAAGGGACCAAAGAGCGAGGTCATCTGTCACACCGTATTAGGGAAGGACGGGCAAGGAGTCGGCAATGTTCTTTCAAAGGAAACTACCCGGCATTTGTCTGAAGCGATTTAGGGAAACCACGGAAAATCTAAATCGGAACGGACGGACGCGGGTTTGAACCGTCATCCTCCAGAATGCGAGTCCAGTGTGCTAACCATGGTGCACGGAAAACTGAACTTTCTTTTCTTCCACGTTCATTTTTCCCTCGACTTTTATGGCATTAGTAATTTGACATCCACTATCACTCGTAGATCTTCTCTGAGCAATTTCTCTGGCTAGAATCAGAGAAGGAACTCTGTATGCAGAAGTCCTTTGAGAGCAACTAATTGGTACTATTAACGTTCACGTTGTTGTTTGATCTCTCGAGACAGGCCTCGTCTGAATGGTACACATAGGATCCAAATTAGATTCCCTGTGCTGCCAAAGAGTTTTCTTTCGTCTGAAGACTGGAGCATTCATCCTTTTAAAGAGAAATGAAGGCTCAGTTTTATACAGTCAAAACTTCAACTTACTTAAGTATCATCATTGTGCAACTATTAATCTTTATTTGAATACTAGTTATCACAATATATCCAAAAGGAAAAAGAGTAACACCGATTTACAGAAGTCAGTATTAACAACTGGAATAATGTTGTTCTGTTATCCTTCTGTAGGACATAGATGGACTTCAGTCTTAGTCTACCGATGATAGTGAATCATTGCCGGCAGCGGTGGCCGAGCGGTTCTAGGCGCTTCAGTCCGAAACCGCGCGACTGCTACGGTCGCAGGTTCGAATCCTACCTCGGATATAGATGTGTGTGATGTCCTTAGGTTAGTTCGGTTTAACTAGTTTTAAGTTCTAGGGAACTGATGACTCTGACGTTAACTTCCATAGTGCTCAGAGCCATTTGAACCATTTTTGAGTCATTTAGGTGAAGCCCTTGTTCAAAGTGGGTACTCGTAAAAGTATCGGTAGCTGATCTTTTCCTAACAGACCTTGTTTCCAGAGAAAACAACTGAAACTTAAGAAACGATTAGAATCAAAATTCCTTGGCCACAGTTCGAGTCTGTCTTTGCGACCTTCATTAGTGATAGGTAAGAGTTAGTAATAGCGTTTCTTGACTTGATCTTTTTCGAAAAGCATGGGGAATAGACTATTTTCGAAAACGTTGCAAGTTATCGTGTGTTTATACCACAGTTTCAGCGAATACATGCCCGATCAGATGCTATTACGACAGAAGGTTACCTAATTTTTAAGGACACGTGGTTCTTCACAATTTGTTTTGTCTATTTTGTCATGTAATCTTGACAGTTTGCAGAGTACTGTTTCCCTACCTCACTGAGACATGTCACGTCGTATTGGCAACTTGAGTTTATAAATTTAAATATGCTCATAAGTTGCAGTTTCTTTAAAATTCACATCAAACTGTGTACTTTTGTGATGGGAAACAAACCATTTGTCGCCACGGAACATGTTTTGTATCTTTAGTGTCGGTTTAAGGTTGCAAACAGAAATAAGGCAGAGTAGTGTATTATACCGTTAGTCTATCCTAGATGACACTGAGACACCTCGAGGGCTTGTAAGTTACATGACAGATAAATTTCGCATGGAAAACTCGCAACCCGATGGGGCAGCATCAGATGTATACCCTAAAACGATTCTGATGGTGAGTTGTGACTGCGTGTCACTTGCATCCGGGAGTGGCACGGTTCGACTCCATATAAATGTTTCCGTTGCTCCCCTGCATTCAATATCGATGACAGGATGATATCTTTCAAAAACTCATCTGAATTTTTGCTGAATCTTGTTTAATCTGAACTTGTGGTCAGACTATGATAATCCGATACGTACCGGTACTTTATCTCCTGATCATCATTCAAAAAGATTTTTCCTTAACAACCAAAATAATTAAGAGATTAACGCATTTAAAAGATGACTGTGACAAATAATGGAATACTGCAAATCTAAATAGGTTTATCAGGCCGAACTTGGTGATGTGTATAAATTAATGGGCGGTAGTGACTGGATAAATATTTGTAAACTGAAATCCGTGAACGAAACAGAGATGATAAAGTCTAGAGTAATGTTAGTGCATTCTCTTACAATCAATGGGAACGTAGGTGCAGAGTTTAGTTAAAAAAGGAAGAATAAGACAATTCATCCCAACCGCTTGACTGCCATCGCGATAATGTTTCGCGGAAAGAGTAATTACTTTTAATCATACGTTATGAAGATTTGCATATGAGACATTAGCCTATAATGGTGCTTCCTAAAGATAGATACGCTGTAGCAAGATAAAGACGTTGAAACATTGGTTACTGGACCCAAAAATCAACACCACCATTTGTGCGGGCAATTTCAACGCTAGACAAGTCCAGAACCTCATTGGGAGAGCTCACTACTACCCTACTTTGAGCAACGCTAGGAACACGTCATCAAGCTGCTGGATATACGTATTAAGGTGGGCTGCTCTGAAAGCCTATTAATCAATAACAGCAATTTAGAAAGTGTTCTCGAGCAATGGATAGGAGTTGCATGTGTGCATTATGACGGTCTAAATACGTGGACACTGTCGTCTGGGCCTTTGTAGAAATTAAAAATAAGAAGAGTGAACTATTTCGCCTCCCGAAAGTGGCGTCAATTTTCACGGTTGACTTCCTAGCCATTGAGAGGGGACTAAGATACGGTATGAGAGTAGCAGCTAACCATATCGTAATAATCACGGCTCTCCGCTGTGCAAACACTGACATCAGCTGCTCCTGTATCAGACCCGAATAAAACGTAATAATCACGGACTCTCCGCTGTGCAAACACTGACATCAGCTGCTTCTGTATCAGACCCGAATAAAACCAGTATGGAGGTATCATCATTGTGGATCAAGCGGACATAAAAAACTAGTCAATTGCTTAAGGACGTAACAACGAATAGAATATAAGAACGACGCATTGCAGCAGATGATCTTTTCCCTGTAGTTAGAAACAAAGCCAATAAAAGCCAATAAAACAAGGCGTAGGAGACCGAAGATCTGCACATCTGCACAATAGCACCTTGTACAAACAAATCCACGTACATCTACCGAGGGCCGAATGGTATGTTGAAGAGTGGGTTATGAAATGTAGCCCAACGAGACGCAATTTGTAAGGATCATTGCCAGATTGAAGGTAGACCACGATTGTTACCGTCAACACATCTACAAACTTCACATCATACCATCATACCGTGGGGAGAACCGGGACGTCAGCCACACCTACTCTGGCTGCCCTCGATATAGAAGAGAATCAGAGTGTCTACTTATGGAGCTGGTCTAAATGAATCAAGAACCTCCTTCAATTGTGTTAACACTTCTGAATACAATGCGTATAGACATTTATCAATTGCTTGGAGAATGAGTGTTAAAAGTTGGGAATGAATTGTGACCATTAAGCCTGCTTGTGTGTTTATTTCGATTTGTTAGAAATCTGATGGTTACCCTAAGAAGCCACTGTATTTATTTCTATATTTTTCACCATGTCACAGAAGTTCGTTTTAAATTTGCAAGAAATTGTACGACATCTATTCGGAAAGTAAGTTCCGATTGGTCGCAAAATGGAAACCACTGTGAAAATAAAACATGTTTTGTTTGCAACAGTTAGCTACATGTTTCAGCTACAAGTCACCGCTGAGACTCAGACAGTTGTCTTAACATTGTACCAGCTTTCCAACACCCTCTTCGTAGAAGGCAGCCATCTGTGCTTTCTGCCAATTCTCTACGATCGGCTACTGCTCGTTTTCTGTCCCAAAATATTGCTTTCATAGTCAGCGGTTTGTGTAAGTGAAGACGAAACTCAGAGGGAGCCAGTTACGGGCTGTATTTATTGCGGTTGATCAGATACTTCCCATGGAAAAATCTGCAAGAGCATATTCATTGCCCCTGCAGAGTACAGCCGATAAGGAAACGCTTAACAGTTATGTATGGGGCTTCATAACATCACGCGAAATCTCTCACCAGGCCCTCATATTTGGCAGGAGACATTATGGTTCTAGGGATTTCACGCGCTCACTGTGCCCTTAGAATTGGAAAGACCGATGTGACGCGAGCGACGAGCATATTAGAGACACTGCCCAACACGTATGTTCAAGTCTTTATCGGATTTTCGCGCCCAGTCGGACCTTACTTTTCAAATAGCCCTCGTAGGAACAATATATTGACGCTTCATAAGGATGGCAGGAAGGTAAGTTTAGACTGGCCTTACTGGTGTATCCAAAGGCTACGAATTTGAAATGCGTTGAACATTTAAGTAGCAATTTTACTGTGCTGAATGAGTGTAGGTTATGAGTGCGATATAGGGATGGAAAGAACACTGCTAGGTAACAAGTGAAGACGTCGGGCTTACCTCCTGCTCTGGGACTTCGGCGGACGCCGGCGGCGCTACGGGAGCGGGCGTGGCGGGCTGGTCGCTGGGGAAGTCTGAGTCGTCAGCCTCGGCGGAGGGCGGCGGCAGCGCGGGCTGCTCCTGCGACACGCCGGGCTCTTCCTGGGAGCCGGGGGCGGGCGCGGGGGCGGGAGCGGCTTCCGGCAACGGCTGCGGCTGCGGCTGCGGCTGCGGCTGAGACTCGGGCTCCGCCTCCGGCTCGGGCTGCTCGGCGCTGGCGCCCGGGGGCGGCGCCACCCCGTTGCATTGGCTGCAGTCGGGGGTGAGCGCCGCGCCGTTACCGTTGCTGTAGCCGTTGCCGTTGCTGTAGCCGTTGCCGTTGGCGTAGCCTATGCCGTTGCCGTTGCCGTTGCTGTTGCCGTCGGCGCCGCCGTAGAAGCCAGAGCCCGCGGCGACCGTGTTGCCGGCGGCGAAAGCCGACATGGCGCCCTGCGGCTCATAGCCGCGTGTCACGAAGCCCGGCCGGCCGTACGTGCGCGGGTAGTACTGCGCCGGCACAGGCCGGCCGAAGTAGCCGCTGAACATCATCGCCCTCTGCGGGAACGCTGCGGGCACGGCACACCGCTGTCACCTCAACTCCACTTATCTTTCAGCGTCTCTTTATTTTTCAGACCATTGGTAAAAATTATTTGTAAAAAAAAGAAAATCCCATGTAAAGATCACCTGAGGATGCGTCTTCAATTGGCCCGTGACATTTAACGCAAAGTATTTTACGGCTTGTACCGATCATGTCATTCAAAATGCGGAATTTTGCCTGTGATTTTCCGCAATTTAAAATAACATGCTCTGTGAGACGGACTAAACAAGTTCGCTCCAATAGCTGAGTTAACCTGACGTTTCGTTCAAATCAAACGGCTCTGAGCACTATGGGACTTAACATTGGAGGTCATCAGTCTCCTAGACTTTGAACTGCTGAAACCTGACTAACCTAAGGACATCACACAGCCGGCCGTCGTGGACAAGCGGTTCTATGCGCTTCAGTCCGGAACCGCGCGACTGCTGCGGTCGCAGGTTCGAATCCTGCCTCGGGCATGGATGTGTGTGATCTCCTTAGTTTAGTTAGCTTTAAGTAGTTCTAAGTTCTAGGGGGACTGATGACCTCAGATGTTGAGTCCCACAGTGCTCAGAGCCATTTGAACCAATTTTTGACATCACACACATCCATGCACGAGGCAGGATTCGAATCTGCGACCGTAGGAGCAGCGCAGGTCCGGGTGCCCATTCAGCCATCCCAACCGTGGAATGTCAGTTATGACGATGTGAACGTAGTGACAATACAAGGGAACACGCAGTCCTTGGGCGGGATTAGAACCCGGGCCTCTTCTCTTGGCAAACCGCAGCTCTGAGTGCGCAGCTACCGAGGAGGACGAGCGGTTAGTTTCCTCCTCTCCTCCCTCCCTTCTATTTCCATCCTGTTGTCAACTATTCACAGGACATCAAGATTAAACTGTCGCTCTTATAAACTGCGGATCACTTTGTCCACAATGGGATGTTACTGAACTAGCACTAATAAGGATTCTGGATGCGAACGACGCAGCAACTTACGAATCCTCTGCGATCCGTATGGCCTGTTGGCGCGCCGCCAACACAGCTCACAGGAGGCTGGCAAGAGGACAGTGCGCTCCGAGCGGCTCGCCGACTGTAGCCGAATCTCGCTACCGCCGAGTATTCGCACTGAGGCTGTGATCGATCACATCCCGCCTCCTGCTTGAGATTTAGGGCTTCCTTCCTTGCAGCCTTGACGTTGTTCATTACACTTAGAACTGTTCGTACATACGGAGAGAATTTTTTTCGCTGCCGCATTTTGCGAACGAGAATCCGCCGTATGTCTACCAAACTGAATTTGGAGTGCATGGTTTAAGTACGTGACCGAAGTGTACTATCTGACAAAACATAATTCTTTATCGGCAAAAACAAACAATAATGGCTTTGGTGAATATCTGGAGATCCTCCTCCGGTTATTCTTGAGGAACTTAGCAATATACGCCCATAATCTACTTGTCCAAGTAGACAACAAATAGATATTTTTTTTCTGTTACCTATCAAATGTTTCCACAGTTTGAATGTTCGTTACATGTTTGTAAGATCAAGTTGCCGTATCCCCGAGTCTTTTGCGATATGATTGTGCAAGCCCTGTCAAGGGTCTGTCCTCGTTTTTGTGTTTGACTGTGGCCGTTAATAATAAACCAATCGCTGTTTTGTCGCCAAAAATATATTTCCTCGTTTCTCATCAAATTGTGCTGAGGATTTCTCCAACATTTAGTCGCTGAAGCTGCTGGCAGGTCACCTCACTGTCGGAAACAATTATTTAAGTTGGAAAGAAGAATACGGTAAATTTTCGTCATGAATGTCACTCACTAAGCTGTGGATTTGCATATGTGTGCGGCGTACGCGTTAAATGAAGTAAGATGGAAACAGTTAACAGTGACACAAAGTGTAAACGCAAACTTTTGAAATTTAGCAGCTGTGTTGATCGTAATTTCGAAAAATAAAGAGCCTAACGCGATATTTTTACTTCTTGTACTTGTAGTCGGACCTGATGGTCCAGCGATAAAGCGTGATCGAATCGCAATCGGACGACGAAATTTTCAGTCTGCTTTAAGCTAGCCTTCACATCTCACTGATGTGAACGTTCGGATTCCACGCCAAACAGTAGATCACCTCTGCCCAACATGATTACTGGTGTAGTTTAAGAACTCACAAGTCTCCGAAAGGTTCACACCATGCCATGCCTCACGAAATTATTGTTATTGCACATATCGTCTGGGAATTAGGTTGTAAACAGTTCATGGCAGCACTGTAAAGCTGAGGATTGTCGCTCTACGTAATTACGTCAACGAACTTGCATTATAGAAAACGCAAGGTGCTAATAGATCACAGCGTAGCAACTACAGTTTCCCACAGTGCTCTGTTAGTAAGGTTCTATTCACAGTACATGACAAACATTGAAGTTGAGCGATAATGAAAGTGCAGTAGGCGGCATCAGGAAAGCCTCTAATGAAAACTATTGGCTCACTTAGTTTTAAGCTTATCCTTTCTCCTTCTTTTCCATATTTCTCATTACCGTATTTGACATTCAGTTACATTCAATTCCACATCTCTAGTGGTTACACGAGTAGAAATATTCCTTCTTCTGTGATTTTCATTATTCATGTGTGCGTGCAAAAAGTTCAGTTGAATTTACGGGAAATTATTAATCCCCATCACGTTTCTTGACATATTTTTCGCGGCTTCTAAACACAGCTGAGAGTAACATTGATCTGAAAATACTTTTGTTTTATCCTCTAATTGATATTTTTCGTTTCCTGTAGTAGTGCAGTCACTCGTGTAGAGTAAAACTGAAACCTTTTGTAAGTACATTTCGTAAAATACCTTTCCGTGTTCACAGAGCCGTTCCTCGAGATCTGGAGCACGGTAAGCAACCAGCAACCTGCGAGCAGACGACCGCTGACAGACCAAGGATACGCCGAAAGTCGTGACAAGCGAAACTGTTCGCCTGTCGCCTGAGCTGCATACGGCCACCAAAAGCATAATAGAGGTGTTTTCACCTGCTGGCCTCTTTACCTTCAAAGAAGGGAGGTCTCAGTTGTATGAGTGTGTCCTTGTTTCTTAAGTTTTTCCGTCGCCGAGTGTACTATGTTGAATACTAAAATTTTTGCTGACCTTAATTATAACAGCCTCTAGCATTTCTTTGTAGCGATTGAGAAGAAAACATTTGGTACCTGTCCTGTAGTGATTCGCTGCCTTAGATAACCTGAAGAAGTAAGTATTGCACTACGTAAGAAACTATTAGTTATGAAGAAATTTGGAAGGATGTAGCAAAAACATTACAGCCAGATTCGTGCTCTACGTATGTTCTGCTGGCGGACTCACCTAAACTCTGCAGAGGAGCCGTAGCTGCCACAACAACACACAACACCAGCGCCATTGCTGTCCTCATGATGACAGGCCTGCAACCGAAACACAAAGACAACTGAATTATTATCTGTCCACGAAAAAAATTAGGAGCTTAAATAACATTCTCCAGCAGTGGCACATAGGCCATTTAATGTGATTTTTCAGACAAGGCAATCAAAAATCATAGTTCCTGCCTGTCTGAGATACCCCGAGGGAAGCAGACAGCCGCATAATTGAAAAATCTTCTTTCTTAGTGCTTTTTGGTACTTAACGTTTCCCAAAGTGTAGACACTGCGTTTAATATTATTGACAAGTGATTAGTTTACGTGTAGGCCATTGTTTGTTTTATTGACACAAATGACAGAGAAAGCAAAGTGTGAAATACAGGACAAAGATGGTCATAAGCTTAATATTTCCATCTAGCTAACAGATCAAGTAAGACAATGATTCCTGCTTCCACTGTGTAACACAGCGAGGAAGTTTGAGACTCAGCCTGGGTCACTGGTGCAATACCTAGTGAACAGCAGCTACTACATGCCCCTCTCTTACCGGCCAGATACTCATGAGGGATATTTTTTCCACCAAAAGGCCTTAATTAGTCTAGCACGATTTGATCACCCCACTACGACTGCATCAATGATCTTGGTAGCTGAGGAGACCGTCTTATGACATGGGCGATCACAAGAAACGTCTGAATGTGCCCATTTCTTTTGGTACAATTTTCCGATTGCATCGCAGAAAGTAAGAATATGTTCAAATGTGTGTGAGATCTAGCCGGCCGGAGTGGCCGTGCGGTTCTAGGCGCTACAGTCTGGAGCCGCGAGACCGCTACGGTCGCAGGTTCGAATCCTGCCTCGGACATGGTTGTGTGTGATGTCCCTAGGTTAGTTAGGTTTAAGTAGTTCTATGTTTTAGGGGACTGATGACCTCAGACGTTAAGTCTCGTAGTGCTCAGAGCCATTTGAACCATTTTTTGTGTGTGAGATCTTATGGGAGTTACTGCTAAGGTCATCAGTCGCTAATCTTACACACTACTTAACCTAAATTATCCTAAGGACAAACACGCACACCCATGCCCGAGGGAGGACTCGAACCTCCGCCGGGACCAGCCGCACGGCCCATGACTGCAGCACCGAAGACCGCTCGGCTAATCTCGCGCGGCTGAGAATATGTGAGATCACACTAGGAATGTCGTCGAAACAATGTGACGAAAACGGGACCTGTTAGCCAGTGAATTATGATTTAAGTCTTTTACCGAGGAAACAGCATAGTCAAATTAAATCGTTATATGGGAGTAGCTCGTAGAAGGTATTGGGACGTTTCACTGCCCAGTAAAGATTAGTGCAATTTATAAAACGGAGATATCTTTCTAAAGAAAAGAAACTTATATAACAAAGCATTATACATAACACACAAAACTCTCAATACAAATAGTGTGTGCAGTCTGCTACAAATCAATTTTATTCACAAAAAGTTAGAGAGTTGCGAACGGCCCTCTTTACTGATCGTCGTTTTCTCTTGACTAAAATTGATCTTTCAGTCTTGTTATACAATGAAAGTTAGTGATATTAAACCGAGTCTACCTGCGTCGTTTATGTATAATAAGTCTTTTCATCTTGCCTATGCAGAACGACGATGGAAATAGTTTTTGACAAGAATTTACAATACCGATATTTTTTTGGTGCAGTTTCCCTCCTATCTGACTTCCTTACCGCTTGCAGCGGTGACTTTAGTACACCGGAAATACATTAATACGTTAGGCATATGCGGAATATCATACTATCCTATTGACCATGTAGAGCCGTAATGACAAGTGGAAGGAGAAGAAACAACCGAGTAGAAACTTACATTTTCTTTAAGCAAACGGCTTATGTAGTCGTTATTAGTTCAGCGCCAAAGCTGGTTTTCAAACGGTTGGGTATATTTCTCCTGCAAATTACACATTATTTCTCATGCACCTTCTTGAAAAACAGAATCATCGTAAGGACAGTAGGCAATTGGCACTGTAGAGGTATGCCGCTGTCTGAAGACGGCTTTGTTCGGCAACTAACTGCATCTAAATGAATCTTTGATTCGACAAAAGCATGACGGAACACCGCCTGTTATTCCCTCATCGCCGAAGTTCTGGAATAATGTTGTGCCAGTTAATCATCGTTCCTGAAACAGGATATTAGGACGCCTCAGCCGCCACGTTGCTTGGCGCTCTTGATTCACATTCTCCGTGAATACAGTCGACTTTCATAAAAAGTAATAAAAAGTTTACTTCTTGTCTGGTTGTCGTCGTTTTTTTCCGCAGAGATCATTCGATGAGGCGTTGCTGTCTCCTGGCGCAAACGTAAGGATGAAACTGAGTTCATTAAATTAGTGGCCAGTCGTATCTGCAATTAATAAATAAAAACTGCTTTACGGTCACATTGTTTATTTGAAGGAAGAGGAATGATTTTTTGTTAATTTGTCGTTTAGGGTTGGGGCATGCGGTGGGTGCGTCCGTCTACAGCAACTGGAGGACGAGAGTACGATGTTAATGGCGGTCCACACGCGAATGGAAAACGCTCCAAATGCTTATGCTTTTGCTACTAGGATTAATAACGGAAAGACATCTCTCCGTTTTTGATGCTGCATGCGCATGCATTTAACAAACGTGCATGCGTAGTACTAGTTTATGGGAAACGAATAGAATCGTACGTGCCAGTCTTCAGGTATAGACATAAGTAAGCGAAGACGGTTTAATCCTGCCACGGGGTTTGCTTTCCACATGACGCACTTGCCAGTCTCATGGGCCAGTGGCCCAACATGCAGTTTGTCCTATTGCATGGCTTACTTTCAGAGACTCGCAAGTTTATCGTAGTGCTTGGTTGTTGCGAAAGTGAAAAGTAGAGCCTGTCCAGGGTTTAAATCCGGGACCTCCTGCACCCAAAGCATGAATCATACCCCTAGACCAACAGGCCGCACAAGTAAGCAAATCTGAGATCTTGCCGCACTTGCTAGCTGCAGCATCCAATCTGGACCATATTCTCTAAGAGGTTTCTTAATCCGACACCTACAACATGAGCTATGCTGAACACCAGTGTATGTGAAAGCCGAAAGAGCTGCTTGAGTTGTGTTCCTCATAAGCGACTTCTAATCAAGCTGCGGAGCTATGGGGTATCGTCTCAGTTGTACGACTGGATTCGTGATTTCCTGTCAGGAAGGTCGCAGTTCGTAGTAATAGACGGCAAATCATCGAGTAAAACTGAAGTGATATCAGGTGTTCCCCAGGGAAGCGTCCTGGGACCTCTACTGTTCCTGATCTATATAAATGACCTGGGTGACAATCTGAGCAGTTCTCTTAGACTGTTCGCAGATGATGCTGTAATTTACCGTCTAGTAAGGTCATCCGAAGTCCAGTATCAGTTGCAAAGCGATTTAGAAAAGATTGCTGTATGGTGTGTCAGGTGGCAGTTGACGCTAAATAACGAAAAGTGTGAGATGATCCACATGAGTTCCAAAAGAAATCCGTTGGAATTCGATTACTCGATAAATAGTACAATTCTCAAGGCTGTCAATTCAACTAAGTACCTGGGTGTTAAAATTACGAACAACTTCAGTTGGAAGGACCACATAGATAATATTGTCGGGAAGGCGAACCAAAGGTTGCGTTTCATTGGCAGGACACTTAGAAGATGCAACAAGTCCACTAAAGAGACAGCTTACACTACACTCGTTCGTCCTCTGTTAGAATATTGCTGCGCAGTGTGGGATCCTTACCAGGTGGGATTGACGGAGGACATCGAAAGGGTGCAAAAAAGGGCAGCTCGTTTTGTATTATCACGTTATAGGGGAGAGAGTGTGGCAGATATGATACACGAGTTGGGATGGAAGTCATTTCAGCATAGACGTTTTTCGTCGCGGAGAGACCTTTTTACGAAATTTCAGTCACCAACTTTCTCTTCCGAATGCGAAAATATTTTGTTGAGCCCAACCTACATAGGTAGGAATGATCATCAAAATAAAATAAGAGAAATCAGAGCTCGAACAGAAAGGTTTAGGTGTTCGTTTTTCCCGCGTGCTGTTCGGGAGTGGAATAGTAGAGAGATAGTATGATTGTGGTTCGATGAACCCTTTGCCAAGCACTTAAATGTGAATTGCAGAGTAGTCATGTAGATGTAGATGTAGATGAGTACTTCGACCGTGTGAAGTGTAAATGTTATCGTGTCACGCACTATCCGCCCACTACGTAGGAAACTTCTATGTTCACCAACAACAACGTAAGGGAGAATGTCTTACGCAGTGTTGCAAAACATAATTAACAAGGCTGAAAGTTGCTCACTCATGTCTTTGCTTGGTATCGTCGGATAAACGTTTGTTAATTGAAAAAGATTTTCCGTCTGGGGAAGTTAGAGACGGTGCAGGTCGACGCCACGAGAGACATTAGGCTTCACCCTACAGCAGCGTAACCGAAGGGTCCTGAACTCAAAAATGCTAATTTGTTGATCATTGACTTCGCGGAAGATATAGCGTACAACTGAACTGGGCAAAACTGCACACTTACCGTTTTCGCCCCGTAAGAGAGGATGAGTTACTTGCGTTACCGGATAGCTGCGCACGAGGTAACAATTAGCGCCGAAATATGCGAGACTAATCCACTGGTGTAAACTAGCCCCCTTCACGTGACAAGAGGTGGTAGGCGGTGGGTACTCACGTGTAGGAGGTCGTCGTCGAGGTGTTGGATGCGGACGACACCAGACCGTTTCCGGCAAGTCTTCGTCTCGCTGCGGAGGCGTCTCTCTGGGGACAGGAGAGGCTGGTGGATCTCCTCGGCGAGGTGTGCCCGTCGGCAGGAGCCGGCGGCTTATATACAGGGGACTCCCACCCCGGCCGGGGGCGCCGCGCGGCCCTTGGCAGCCGCCCAGAAGGACATGCAGATGCAGCGCGGGAGCGCCCGCCGCCCCACCGCCCGTTTTTTTTATCAATCGGCCATTCAGCCTAAGCTGTCAGGCCGCACTCGCATAACGCACGGGTAGACCGCGCCGGAGACTGGCGTGCGTCCGCTACGTGAGGTGCGTGGCGGCCGCCCCCACCGCCTCCAAAATGGCGCACGCACACACCCACACCCACACCCACGCCTCCGCTGGAGGAGCGCCCCCGGCACGCGTTGGCAATGCATTATTCAGGTCCAGCCGGACACACGTCGCCCCGGCCGTGATTTAACGTCACGCTGTGAGATGCAGCCACCCGCCGACAGCCGACAGCCGCCTCACATCTGTATCCACAACGTCTCCAGTTTCGCGACCCGTAGCCAGTGCTGAAGACCTGGCTTCGAAACAATAAAAATACGCTGTAAAAATCGAGCAAATTCCACAATTATGCTAATATCCAAACCAAAAGGGCCACCAAAAATGTGGAGAGAACTAAAAAAAATTTCATCCTATGAGGTCTTTAGTGAGCTCATAAATCAAACAGCTTGTCCGAAACATTCCTTTCCCTATTGGCTGTCAATAAGTCTTGCGTGGATAATAATAATAATTAATACTAATAATAATAATAATAACAGAGGAAAGTGGCCAAACCTCGACCACCATTTTATTTTTGATCTTTAAAAAATAGAAAATTTTTGTTCAGTTTCAACTTTCTGTTGACAGAGAACCATCAGCCTTATTAAATTTTATTAACGAACCTCTCAACAGCTGCAGTGCTCATATTTGGCGGCTAGCCTGGTGTACTGAGGCTGCACTTCGCCTGATCTTAACAATGAACGACTAACTGGCAACTTGCAGGATGAATGAAGCAATCCACCTGTTCCTCTTAGCACCTCAGAATCAAATCAGGCACTTTCAGTGCAGCCTCAATGGACTAAACTTGTAAATGAACCTGTGAGGTCCGAACCTAGACGTCAAATACAAGTGTTACAACTGTCGAGAAATTTATAAATAAGCGTGTAATATTTTCTTTACAATGCCATGCACTATTTAGATTTTACTCTTTGAAAAATAATTAAAAGTTATTACAAAAAAGTATTTTCAAAAACCTTACACTCAGCTTGATAGAAAAATATTGCCAAAATCGGACCCCTTCTAAAAATTATAAAAATAGCTCTAACTAGAACTGGAAAAACGTATTAAATCAGAGTAAATCGAATTTAGTTTGAAAGTAGGTGCAATATAAAATATTCCAGAATGATATACAACATCTCTGTATGTTATTTCCTGAACCCAAGAGCCCTGCTATTGGATGTTCCTGTAGGCTTTCTTTCCGGCAGTTTGTTGTCTGGACTTTAAGAGAAAGACTAACCCATTTTTCCCAGCAATTTCGTCTTTGAAAGGGTCTTCAACGTTATTTTTCTGTACCATTTGTACGACCATTCTTCACAAGTTATTACGAGTAAGCCCAAAGAAAGAAGCTTCCATAGCAAGACAACACCAACCCAGCTCTAACAGCTATATCCAAAATTACAGGTTAGCCTCTTTCTGTTTTTGCTGGATACTCAGATCTATCGGGCTACTTGTTGGACAACCCACAAAGACTGGTTTTGGAAGCTTAAACTATTTGCTAAGCTTCTTCCAACCCAGCTTCTTTTTTTGAGCTGCATCAGTAGACTCAGTTTTTTAAGCGATCTCGACTTTCTCTGATTAACCTTCCCCATCATCCTCTTAGAACCAGTAATATAATTCCAAGGGAATAAGTGTGCACTAATACTGTCAGCCATTAAACAAAAAAAACTAAGGGGTTCAGTTAAAGAAACTGAAGGGGTTCCGTTTTATGCACCTACAGCCTACAAGTTTTAATCGAATACTAAATTTTTAAGCAAACTTCAACCCAAGAAGTTACCCTTAAGACACAAAGTGATTACAAACGTTGGCTTCGAGTGGGCGTTGATTTAAATCAATGAGTAAAGTTGAAAATTTTTGCCCGACCGGGTTTTTGTACTAACTGTGCAGTTGCTCTGAGCACTTTTTATTTTTTATTTTTCGTTTTAATCGTTATTGTTCTTGGCATTTGGTCTGGCCGCATGTCACATGAGATCTGTTCAAGTTCATCGATGAATACGTTACTCAGTTTTATTGCTACAGAGGGCAGCCAACCCACTGACCGAACACACTGAGCTACCATGCTGGATTACCATTAAGCCATACGAACAAAGTGGTCATCGTAACTGAACGGACTACCCTCGCACGCCTCCCGTCAGACAAAAATTCTCAAATTATACACGCACAACTAACGTTACTATTTACATATGATCCCAATAGAGTTCAAGAGAAGGCAGAACCAAGAGGCCAGGAGGTCCGCTTTGGGAGGGGCGTTGCGGTGGGTTTAGGGTACTTTCCTGTAATAAAAATTTGCTTGTGGCTCAATGGCGAAGTGCTAGTATTTTATCTGGACGTCACTTCGTCAGTCCGCCTGTTTATAACTTATCCCAGTTATCCACCAAGGAAAGGAACTTAGAGTTTCAAGTGGAACTGAGACATTTGTCGTTCATGACGTCTCGTTACGTCATTGATAGATGAAGGTTGTATTAATGCCAGACTGAATAAAATGTGCCTGGAGACGCCGTGAACGTCGATGGGGTACCAACATGACTGTCATCAGCCATACGGCCCGACAACGAGGAGTGATGGTCTGGGGACCCATTTTTTTCATAGCAGGACTTCTCTGGTTGTCATTCGCGCCACCCATACTGCACAGTGGTACGTCGATGATATTGTACGCCATGTTTGTTGCCCTTTATGGCGAGTCATCCTGGGTTTAAATTTCAGCAAGATAATACCCATCCGCACATGGCGAGAATTTCTACTGTTTCCTTCGTGCTTGCCAAGCCGTATGTTTGCCAAACGCTACCTTGATCAGCAAAGTTGTCGATTCTCTCCCTAATTAAGAACGTTTTGAGCACTATGGCAGTGCCCCCCAACCATGTAGGGATTTTGACGGTATAGCATGCTAACTGGATATAATCTGTCAGTATGTGCCTCAGGAGGACATCCGACAACTCCATCAATCAGTGCCAAGCCGGTTAACTGCTTGCATTAGGGCCAGGTGTGGACCAACGCGTTACTGACTTGCTCAATTTGTGAAGCTCTTTGTCTTGAATAAATCTTACAGTTTTCCTGAAACTAATTATTGGTCGCCTGTACATGTACATCACATCTACTGATTTCTATCCCACTAGGATAATTTCTTCGTGGATTATCGTTTTTTTTTTTTGTCTTAGAGTGTATTAATACTCAGTTCACCAATGTGATGCACTTTAGAGGACTCGTTTCACTTCGCCTAGGTATGCCCGTTTTTGATGACACATTCTTTGAGAAGTTTTGGTAGCTAGTCTTTTATCTGGGATGGTTCTGCACGTTTCGATGTGTTCAGTTATATGAAATATACGGTGGGTGATTTTTGGGTTATGAGGGACTGCACAAAATGCCTCATTAGCCAAGTGTAGCTATTTTGTTTCGCACTCGAGTAAACGTTCTAGTCGTTATAAATGGCGCCATTCACTGATAAGGTTCTTGAAGAAGTTCTGTTCATGGCCGTTATTATTTTACTGGTCCAGCTACAGATTCTAATTTTCTCTCCACAAAGAAGTTAGACTCTACTAGCTTGGAGAGATAACAATTTAGGTGGCTTGTAGCTCTATTTTATGGAATCTTTCCGCAGTGGGGGTGTTCCCATCTATGATGTGCTACCAAATGGCGCTTATTTTGATAGGTAAGATGACGTTGGAGACGTTGTACCAAATACGTTTCTAGTTTTTTCCCTGGTACGTCATCTTGAGGGGGTTATGCGAGCGCTGATCATGCGTAGATCATGCCGGTGGTGATTTGCTTCGGGCCAAGTTTAATACGACTAACTTCTACGAAATATTTGCATACGTATTTATGTGGCCGACTTTTCAAGGAGCGGCGCTGTCCACAGGTTCCAGTGTTTCAAACAGGCGTTGCGCTATCGCCGGCTTGTTTAATCGCATTATTTTTGAGACCAGATTTGACCGGGATTCGAGCAGGCGCGCCGGCTTCGGATCGAATGCGTCCGATGGATTAGCGACGAGGGCCGGTGTGCCGGCGAGCGTAGATGTTGTTTTTAGGCGGTTTCTCACATCTGCCTACGTGAATACAGAGCTGGTATCCACGTTCCACCCCAGTTACACGATTCGCAGACATTTCGAAGACGTCTTACACTTCGAAATGGGATGACACTAGACACATGCCCTACCTAACTCCAACCGTTCCCTGCTGGGAAGAGTGTATCTGGTCACCCTCTAACAATAACACTGACTAACGTAAGAATTTGAAAAAAAAAAACTTTTTGTAGACGATCATAAGGCCCGAATGTTGTTCTGATGGATCATACCACGAATGGATTGTAGCTATCACTAGTCCACCAGACCCGACTGCTTCGATAAAGACTGCAATATATGATTTCCTGCCGGCCGATGTGGCCGAGCGGTTCTAGGCGCTTCAGTCTGGAACCGCGCGACCGCTATGGCCGCAGGTTCGAATCCTGCCTCGTGCATGGATGTGTGTGATGGGTTGGTTAGGTTTAAGTAGTTCTAAACTCTAGGGGACTGATGGCCTGAGATGTTAAGTCCCATAGTGCGCAGAGCCATTTGAACCATATGATTTCCGGACCGCGTTCGAGTTCTCAATCTGTTAGCTGCTGGGTTGTTTTCAATAGCTGGAGGAAAATGTTCACCCTGAAGGTTAGGGCCAGTCTTTCCCCAGTCCTCTTAAGAGCATTGTGGCTGAAGGGCGGGTAATTTTCATATGACAGGTGGTGTCTTCCAGCACATGGTGGAAATGAATTTCTGAAGATCACGGAAACGAGCAGTATCTTCTAGAAAACTTCTAACAGAGGGCAGAGAAAATGGCCAATGTAAATACCTGAATTTAGTTGCTGGGACTGACTGGCGAAAAAATGATTAAATAATTTCGTGGACCGGTTTGGAACTCGCGAAGAAACAGCCAGCTGGTAGCCCTCGAGGGATTGACGCGCCGTGCCATGGGCCGTATAGAGCGGAGGTGCTCCCTTAAAATGTTTAACTGAAGTCGGGAGTTAGTGATACTTCGGGACCAAAAACGCTTCTGAACAACTACGGAAAACCTGATAGAGTAGAAAGTGCGATTCCATGCGCGCGTGGAAACTTGTTTGGTTGTGTAGAGTCTCTAGGAGACTGTTGCCTTTTCGTTAGCGTGCAAGAGCTCGATAGGTACAGGCACCTCGTATCAGGGCGTGGAGCCGTTAGTTGGGTCGGGGCGATGTTTCACTGAACGAAGCTGAGTTGGCGACGGTTAACTGGAGCAAGTAAATTTCATTTGTTCCTTTGGTAATTTCAGTGTGATATTTTAGCGTGTGTTCGGGCCTATTGCCATCGAACTGTGGTCCTGTTTTGTTGTCGAAGAGACTGTCGGCTAAAGTTGCTACGAGACAGTTAGAGGTGGTGTATAAACGGCCAGCGGTTTACATATTTCATTCTGGTGGTGGGCTTTCTGAATCTAGTTTGATAGCTACAGCGCTTTTAATTATTGTCTTTGGAATAATGAGAAGTGTAACTCTGTCTCATGAGTTACAAAAGAAACTGTCGACCGTTATTAAACCTGATTTCACTAGTGTAGTAGTGCAGAGAAGTAATCTGAGTTTAAGAGTAAATTTGCTGTACAATAAGCCGCGTGATTGGTCTCAAACACAGACAGCGCCAAGAGTGCGCTATTCTTCGCGCTGCCGCGAGTAGGACTTAGCGACAGGCCACCTAAGTTCCGAGGAAGAAGGAACAGCAACATTTCGGGTCTGAACGCATCCACTACGTCTCACACATCTGGTTTTAGGAAATTATCTCAGAAAAATTACGCCACTAACATAGCTGCACCCCAGGAAGAGGAATGCCTACAGCCACAGCCAGCAGTAAAGGAAAAATGTGTGGCGATTCCTAAGGGACCAAACTGTATAGGATCGGTCGCTAGACTTACACACTACTTAAACAAACTTCCGCTAATAACAACACACACACACATGCCCTAGGGAGGACTCGAACCGCTGGCGGGAGTGGCCGCAGCAGTAATGGCCGCGGACCAGTTACAGTATGTGCGCGCCCAGAATCCGAGTTGTTCAGAAAATCCTCTATCGAGCACAGGTTATACCAGATTCTCTGCCGTTACGCGTGGAACGTATCGCACCAGTATAGACGACATTTATAAAGTAGTGTTTAACGAGCTGTCGCCAAGACCGCTTATCAGTGTTTGCTTTCAGCCTATGTGTGCTAGTAACATTCGAGAGGCTGTGAAGTCCACGGACACCATTACTCTTAAATTCCGTAGGGTTTGATGTGTTTCTTCATGATCCCAAAGAGGGGCCTGTAAGGCATCACCATGCCTAATACGATGTAGGAAACCCTTTGGTATTCAAAACAACTCCTAACCGTTTCGCGATTGCATAAATACAGGTTCGGAATGTTTTTCGGGGAATATTAAACCATTCTCCCTGCAACATAGTGGCAAGATCAGATAACGATTGTGGAGGTGGGCAGCGATCACGCATCTTTCTTTCGAAAGTAGAGCCCAAGGGCTCTATAATATTGAGCTCTGGCGACTGTGGTGCCCAGGAGAGATGCTACAATTCATCGTGGTGCTCACAAAACCAGTCCTTGACGATGCGAGCTGTGTCAACACGGGCCCTGTGGTCTCGGAACACAGCATCGGCATTGGAAGACAAACACTGTGCTATGTGGTGGACTTGGCCAGCCAGAATGGTCAGATAATCTTTGGTAGTAATTCGAACTTGCAGAATAAGAATCACGCCAATGAAATATCACAATATGGCTTTCATCGTGTGTAATTTTTGGAACTTAAACTTATTCAGAAGTTGGAAACAGTGTCAAACCAGACTCATCCATCCAACGACTTTCTTCTATTGCTCTGTAGTACAGGTTCCGTTGCTTCCGCAGAACGTCTCCTCCTACAGCATTTGCATCACTGATGGGTAGTTTTGGAATTCGAGCTCATCCTACAGTTCCACGCTTATGGAGCTCCCCACATGTTGTTTTGGTGCTGGCAGAGTTCGCTGATGTGGCATACAGTTCTGCGGTGACGTTTGCAGCTGCATTCTCTTATTTTACCTATTTTTTCGTAGCGATGCTCTTAAATGACCGTCTGTCATAATCACTCAACGCGCACTTTCGTCCGCGCTGTGACTTAACGGATGGTGTTATTCCGCATTCCCTGTATGCGGTATAAGTCTGCATTAAGGGGACACTTGGAACACAGAACACTTCTCCTACCTCGGTTACGGAAGCACCCATCATATCAGCAGCAACAAATTTCACACATTCGACATTCGAATTCACTTAGCTCCGACATAATGCTCTCACAACTACACGGCACTGTTGTGACCATGGTGACACTTGCAACCTGTTGAGAACATTCCACGGGTGCTGTTTGAGGTGGCATACAATAGCACAACATGGAAACTTGGCTAGCATCTGTATTTGTGTTCAAGCATGCATTTCTCACTGTGTTTGTATGTTTTTATCCAATTCGTGTACGTGAAGCCTGCTGTAATACCCGTAGTAAGACGCTGTCTAACGATCTGTAGGAAAATGAATGAATGTTCTGTTACACATAACGTCAGTGAACGCATCCAAAGGTTCCACTCAGTCTGTCCGGATCGGTCTGGTGCTGGACCCGAACACAACTGTGAATTTAAATGTGTATTTATGCCTGCAGACGCTATTAAATCAATGTTTGATCGCCGAACGAACTAAAAAATGAGCGATAATAATATTAGCACCTGTGTTCTGAAATACGTAAGACCACGTAACAAAAAATAAAATTAAATTAAATTAAATAAAGGTATCAGCCTCTGACAAATTCCGTTTGATTTTTACTCTGATTACCCCGCTGCAGTAACCCCTATCTTACCTTTCATTTATTGAAATTTTATTGCGCACCGAAGAGTCCCGCGTGACTACACTCGACGGTAGTATTAACAAAAAGGGAGAAAGAATGCACGCATAGAATTACACGCCAAGATCAGTGATGACCTTTGTTGCAGATTGTTAACAAATATTCTGTGCTCGAACATTACAGTCGTTACATTGTCGGAGCAAAATAAGACCTCTCAAAGATTCACATGGTTTCGGGAAAAAAACATTGGAATGAGACAAAACTTGTCATATTCCTGGTAGGATAACGTGGAAGTAGTAGATACAAATGAACAGGTAGATTCTTAGGTTCTACAAAGGCGTTTGGCATTGTAACACATCATAGAATGCCTACGAAGATTTGATCAAATGAATATTTTCCCGGATATGGGATGAACTGCACGAATATTTGAATAATTTAAACAAGTACTTTACACTGGACGGTCAGTGTTCAAAAGAAACGAAAGTAACATCGAGTGTCCTCCAAGGAGGGGTGGTAGGGATCTCCAATGTACTCAGTATATAGAAACCAATAATAACATAGGATTTTCGCCCTACTGGCCACTGTGCACCGTTTGACCAAGAGTATCCGGACACCCCTACGTAACACGGGATTGACCAATAGACGTCAAGAGAGGCGAACCCCATAGTATAAAAGGAGGTGGGAAGTATTGTGTTGTCAGTAGAAAAGATGAAATAACAGAATGGGTCCATCAGGGGAGCACAGTGACTTCGAACATTGTCAGCTGAGTAACAAATGAATCAGAGACATTTCAACCCTTCTGCATCTGCCGAAGTCGAGTGTTGTGATACAACTCTAAAGTGGAAACGTGAAGAAACAGCCACAACTAAAGCAAGACCTGACAGGTCATATGTTCTGTTCTCAGGTCTCGAACTCGAGATCTTTGCGTTTCACGGGCAACTGCTCTACTACCTGAATTACCTAGGAACGACCCAAGCCCCTTCCTCACAGCCTTAGCCCTATCAGTGCCTTGTCTCCTACCTTCCAAACTTCGCAGAAGCTCTCCTGCGAACCTTGCAGAGCTAGCACTCCTGAAAAAAGGATATTGTGGAGACATGGCTTAGCCACAGCCTAGAGGATGTTTCCAGAATGATATTTTCACTCTGCAGCGGAATGTGCACTGATATCAAACTTCCTGGCAGATTAAAACTGTGTGCCAGACCGAGACTCGGGACCCTTGTCTTTCGCGGTCAAGTGCTCTACCATCTGAGCTGCACAAGCATGACTCACGCGCCGCCCTCACAGCGTTATGTCTCCCAGTACCTCGTCTCTCGGTTAGCACAGATGGTAGAGCACTTGCCCTCGAAAAGCTAAGGTTCCGAGTTCAAGTCTCGGTCCGGCACACAGTTTTAATCTGCCAGGAAGTTTCACATCAGCGCACACTCCGCTGCAGAGTGAAAATCTCATTCTGAGGACCCTCAACCATTGCAGAGGGCGGTTGCAAGGAATAGCATGAAGTTAGTGGATGGATTCATTCGTGACTTCCGAAGGGCTACCAGCAGAACAGCTAGCATATTGGCTGTGCATAGGAGTTAGAAACAATGAGGTGCAATGGTCGGGCAGCTCCTCGTAAACCACGTATTTCTGTAGTCAGAGCTAAACGACACTTAAGATGGTGTGAATTGAGACAGTGGATGACTGGAAAGAGTAATTTGGACTGATGAATCACGCTATATCCTGTCGCAACTCCATAGAAGGCTTTAGATTCTGCGAATGGCGGGAGGATGGTAGCTGTACTGCAGACGGTAAAGAGCGGAGAAGGTGGCGTTATATGTTACGGTTTGGCGATGTTTTCTTTTTTGCGGTTAGTGTGTGACACCCTCTCTGTGCTTAAGAAAACGCTACAGGTTGAAGATGGTCACATTTTACAGCACTGTATGCTGCTTACGGTAGAGGTACAAATCGGAGACGGTAATTGTATCAGCATGATAATCTACCCCGTCATAAAGGAGAATCTGTGAGACAATGGTTGGACCAATAACTTTATTGAAATGTACAGGTCTAGCAGAGTCCTGAGTTAATCCAACGGAACGCCTTTACGATGAGTTAGAAAGTCGTCTTCCGTCCATACCTCAGTGCCCAAAGTCACTAGCTTCACTGGATTCGGCTTTTGAGGAGTAACGGGACGCCATTCCCGAACAGACTTTCAGAAATCCCATTGGAAGTTTCCAATCAAAGCCATCATAAATGCGACGGGTGGACACTCTCTACATTAATGTGCACTAATAATGCCCGGTATTTTTGATATTATATCTTATTATTAGCGCCTTCTGTTAAATAATATCCATCTGTTTTGTCTGCCGTGATTATACATTACGTTAAAGCATAAAATGGGTTGAAGAACACAGGGGGAATAATTTGGTGACCAAATTACAAAATTAAATTGCGTTACGAACGACAGAGGCCAATACTAAGTTTTAGACGCCACATATTAAAGATCTGAACGCCGAACGATGCTTTTAGATACGATGACGTGATTGAAAATGAGACATGGGAGCTGTCAGCAACAATTCACAGCTTTTAGTGCTCATCTAAAAAAATTAAGCCAGTGAAAGGTGATGCGATAATCAACACATGTGGTTCACTCTTCGTCACACAAATTTATGCTTGTCGCACACACCTATTATCTTAGTAACAGCTTCAAGCATTACAGTGAAGCTAAAAAAGAGTGGCTAGCATTTATCTCCTTACAATGTGTGATAGAGACACTAGTTTCACGTAACTGTCTCTCTTAAACTTCTCGTGAAAAATTCGCCACTGCTTTATTAGTGGCGATCGCAGTTTAGCACTATTTGTTTCCTTTTGTAAAAAAAGAGTGTTTGTGAATGTGCGCAGTTTATGGTTTGCACATCTGATCGAGTTATCAATTACGATATTAGATTAACAAAGGAGTCAAATGTGAAATGTAAACCGTAGGCCGTTCGTAGCGAAAGTGGTTTAAAAGTCGATGTTTCCACCAGAATATGCAGCTTCAGAGAAATACATTTTCTGCTGTTTACTATTGTCTGAGGTGAATAGCGAAATGGTTAAATGGTTCCTTCAACGAGACGGTAATCTTTTTTTCCGCCAAAGCTTTCCTGGTAAGTTTGTTTTTCACCTGTATTGTCGTCAACGTTGGCGCAACGGGAAAGTCTGCAGCGAAAGTAGTACTGGCAGTCTGTTTATAAGCTAAATCGTACTTCGGATCGTAGCACTTACAGTATGTTAGAATCTATATTTCGTTTGACGACTTATTATTACGGAGGTTCAGATGAATCGTTATTAAAGTTAATGATTTTACGAGGGGACTTTAAAAAGTAAGTTAGACATGTCAGCCCACGTTGAGACAACTGCGCAACAAGAGTGACGCATTGTCAGAAGAGAATACACTTTACGAGTTTTCTGCAGACACGGTTCTGCTACGGTACGAGTAACAAGTACATCACAGTGCAGGAGAGAAATGACGCGGCAACTGCAAACGAGCTCCATATTTGCATTACGCAGAAAAATGTGATTCCTGTGGGCAAAACGTTTAAATTGCACACATATCCGACGTGAAATTCTGACGGTATATGGACCAAACACAATGTCGCGTCCAGCTCAAGCGAAATGGTTTCACCAGTTTAGCCAAGGCCATGAAGACTGGGATAAGGCTGATCCAGAAGAAGAACCATCGTTGTCGATTACTGATGACAATGTTCAGGCAGTCGAGAACTTACTAGCAACAGTCACTGTTTCCTCAACGGCGAGGTCGGTCACACAGCGATTCTCGAATAGCCCCATGACCAAGGAGCGGATTTCTATCCTCGAGGAATTAAGCGAGTGGTAGAAAGTTCCGACCGTTGCTTACAGATACTCGGTGAGTACAACGAAAAATGGTGTCATGTATCTGCGCCACTCCGTAATGTAGTTCAAAATTTAACAGAAGTTACTAGGTCTGCTATAATAATGTGTAACTTACTTTTTGTAGCCTCTCTTAGCATTTTAATATTTAGTGTACACAAGTTATCTAGGTTGCGTTAGACAGTTTTGTTTTCAAAATATGACAGCACACATGTGATGTGTTTCGACAGTGAAAGGAAAATGTGACCACTGGACACAATACCATAGGTTCCTCCAAATATCGTAACACAACACACACACACACACACACACATGCCATAGTAACAAATTTAAATCCACCTGATGATGGAGGATTAAACATTTGAAACGTGTAGTGGAGATAAATAAACAGTGACTGATAACGGTAAACTTGATCACGGTATGCCTGCCTAATATCACGTAGAACACGCAGAAGTGCCGCAACACAGCGTGGCATGGACCTGTCCATAAATCCGGAACCGTACGGGGTGGGGGTGGGGGGTGGAGATCTCTTCTGAATAGCACGTTGCAAGGCAACCCAGATATATTCAATAATGTTCAAGTCTGGGGAATTCGGTGGCCATCGGAAGTGTTTAAACTCAGAAGAGTGTTCCTTGAGACACTCTGTTGCAATTCTGGACGTGTGGGGCGTCGCATTGTACTGCTGGATTTGCCAAGTCTGTCGGAATGCACAATGGGCATGACTGGACGCAAGTGATCATGCAGGATGCTTACATACGTGTCATCTGTCAGAAGTCGTATCTAGACGTATCAGGGGTACCATACCACTCCAACTGCACACGCCCCCCACACCATTAGAGCCTCCACCAGCTTCAACAGTTCCCTTCTGACATGCAGGGTCCATGGGTTCATGAGGTAGTCTCCATACCCGTACACGTCCATCCGCTCGATACAATTTGAAACGAGACTCGTCTGACCAGGCAAAATATTCCAGTCATTAACAATCCAATGTTGTTGTTGACAGGCACAGGCGAGGCGTAAGTCTTTGTGTCGTGCAATCATCAAGAGTACACGGTTGGGGCTTCGGCTCCGAAAACCCATATCGATGATGTTTCATTGCGCTGACACTTGTTGGTCTAGCACTGAAATCTGAAGCAGTACGCGGAAGGGTTGGTCCCGTTCATTCAGGATCTTTTTCCGGTCGCAGCGACGTCAGAGCTTTGATGCTTTACTGGATCCTGATATTTGCGGCACACTCGTGAAAAGGTCGCATGCGAAATTTCCCACTTCATCGCTATCTCGGAAATGCTGTGTCCCATCGCCCGTGCGTCGACTATAACATCATTTCCAACTCACTTAAATCTTGATAACCTGCCGTTGTAGCAGCAGCGCTAGACACTTGTTGTCTTATATAGAGGCGTTGCCGTACGCACAACCGTATTATGACTGTTTATATATCTCTGTATTTGAATAAGCAAGCCTAAACCAGCTTCTTTGGCGATTCAGTGTGTTTATTTTAATAAGAAGAGAGCTCTGCCATTCTCGGGGAGACGAGGAAGTATAAATTCATTTTCATGAATGATACGTTTTTTCTCTTTGGTGCTCATACACTTCGGTAAGAAGAGAAATTCATACATTGCGAGATCTGAACTGTACGGCGAATGAACTCCAACTTCCATCTGAAGGGCTGCAGCAATCTCTTTTTCCATATGTGATGTGCGGACTTGCGTTGCATTCTTGAGTATTCCTTACTTCTGATACCATTCTCTTGAAGGATAAACAGCGCGGAAGTGAGCTTGCAGTAAAATCTGTTCGAGAACTCATGCAAGTACACTAATTTGCAAATTTGTCGCCAAAATTAAAATTGTTACACATTTAATTTTATATTATTTTACCTACTTGTATATTTACTGTGTTGAAGACAATACAGTGTTTTTGACTGGCTCCTACAAGTTGTAAGTTCAAACTTACAATAAATTATTTAAAAAATGTCGACCTTAGGATCAGCTGAGTTTGAGCTGACGACGAGCGAAGATAGTTTGTTACGTCTTTTTTCCCTCCAGAACCACGGAAAGAGCATGTCTCAAAGATATGAGAAAAATGTCATAGCGACTAGGTTGTAATATAATGTCTCATCCATTGCGCAAGAGTTATTTGTAACAAACCTCCTCATTAGATGGTGACAAATCATTTCCTGGTTGCCCATGTCTGCTATCCCTGCCCTTATAGCACGCTGACGTAAGAAGTTGATGGAGAATATGCCGAAAACAGCACCTGTAATAGAAATGTTGACTGATATCGTAACCAAACCGTAACTCTTCAGAATAAATACGTTCTGAGAAAAAGTTGACTGAACAACCGTTGTATGAGCTTTTCTCTTATAAATTAAACATGGTTTTACCAAACGAGGTAAGACGAAGGACTAACTTCCCGTAAGGAATGAAAGATGTTTAGAATTTAATGTTCACTACTGATAGTGCATATCAAAACGGGAACACTAACTTCGTTGGAGACGAATGGCTATTTAACTTTTCGAAGAGTTCACCCACGTTTCTAAATCAGGGAATCAACGTAAACCTTTCAGTACCATGCCAGACCAAGAATTTACACTTCTTTCTCATCTTTATAATGCGATTTCTTCATGTTAACCCCTGTGCTGTTTTATTCGATTCTGTGTCAGGCTAATCTTCTACGATAAGATTGTTCCTTCCCAAATATCTCGTTTAATCCAGTACTTGTTTAGTAGAGCTAAAGACCTGTTCCTGCTGCATCTGTAGTCGATGAAATCCAGAAGCACTACTTAGAACAACAGCAGCGAGTTCTCTCCGAATCTTTCTCGACATGACAAGTGCTGCTGACGTTCTGGGGCGATGGGTGTGACGCTATAGTCGAAACACCACAGCACTACCTCATCACAAAGTAAACGGGAGTGGTCGGATTGATAAGGAACAATTCGTGGACGATTGTGACCGTTTTTTAAATTTGAGTTGTGCACTTGTGCTTTGTTAAGTTTCATGGAAGTGATACAACTCGCTGGTTCTGAACGAGCACTTTACTGCAGACCTGTAACGTTTCACTGCAAGCAGAACCCGCAGAGATTCTGCGTAACCACGCGGAAGACGATAATTGGAAATGTTTTGAGTAGTGGAAGAAACGAATACGCACCTGTGTGTATTAAAATAGGTCCTACTTTACAGGAGAAAAACCAGCAAAAACACGTTTAGTAAGTACATAAATTCGCACCATCATTCTCTTTTCTTTTGCGTGCGTTGTCGTACAGGGCGTATTAAGGAGCAGTACAAGAATAATTAGGTGGAAAATTACTATTCCGCTATCAGTGAGCTGATTGGCCTTACGAAACTGGCTACAGGGCGTATAAAGTCAAATTTGTCACTGGATTAAGAATTTCTTAGCAGGGAGGCTACAACATATTATCTTGGATGGAGAGTGATCGACTCGCGTAGAAAAAATACCAGACGTGTTCCAGGTAAGCGTGTTGAGGCCGCTACTGTTCACGTTGTGTATTAACGACTTGACTGACAATATTAATAGCAGCGTCAGACATTCAATGTTCAGAAATGTAAAATTAAGCTCTTCACAAAATGAAAGAAAATGAAAGAAACAAACCTTAGGACCACAGTATCAACGAGTCCCAACTAGAACCAGCAAACTCATAAATATTTAGGTGTACCAGGTTTTTTGATACTAATTGGAACGATTACATAGGCTCACTCTTGGGTAAAGCAGGTAGCAGACGTCTGCTTATTGAGAGTATACTAGGAAAATTTAGCCTAAAAATGAGACTGGTTAGGAAACACTCGTGTGACCCATTCTAGAATACTGCTCATGCATGTGGTAAGTGAACCACGTAGGACTAGCAGGAGATGTAGAGCGGATCTAAAGAAAGGTAGTACGCTTGTTCACAGATTTGTTCGACACATGGGAGAGCGGAATGAATATGTGGAGAAAGTTAAACTGGACGACGCTTGAAGGTAGAAAACAATTTTCTGATGAAAGCTCATTTACTAAGTTTAAAGTGACAACTTTAAGAGAGGACTCTATGAATATATGACAAAACCCTATGTATCGCTCTTATAGAGATAGCGAAAACAAGATGAGACTAACTGCGCCGCACGCAGAGATGTGTAAACACAATTTTTTTCCCACTCCATACATGAGTGGAACGGGAAGAAGCTCTAATAACCGCTACAAGGGGAAGTACCCTCTGCCATACGCTTCGCAATAGTTTCCAGAGTATTGGTGTACGAGGTGTTTCAAGACAGTAACGAGACAGACAGTACTGCGAGTGATATGGCAACGCTGCTTTGTTCTACTTGTGCAGATCGGTGTGTTCATCCCTTTCTGGTGGTCAGTCCCTGTTTCAGCTCCGTACAGACGTCACTTGATTTTGGAGAGCGCCATCAATGAATATGTGTTTTCGTTGTGTGGTATGAAAACGGAACAGCCGAATTTAGAGCAATGTTATTAAATCCGATTTTGTGTTAAACTCGGGGAGGCAATGAGTGGCCGGCCGTTGTGGCCGAGAGGTTCTAGGCGCTTCAGTCTGGAACCACGCGGTCGCTACGGTCGCAGATTCGACTCCTGTCTCTGGCATGGATGTGTGTGATATCCTCAGGTTAGTTAGGTTTAAGTAGTTCTAAGATCTAGGGGACTGATGACCTCAGATGTTGAGTCCTATAGCGCTCAGAGCCATTATAACCATTTGAAGCAACGAGTGTGACATACGAAAAGTTGCAACAAGCGTGTGGGGAACGTTCCTTACCAGGAGCACAAGCTTTTGCTGGCATAAATCATTTTAGGAAGGCCGAGAACACGTTGACAGTTAACCTTTCTCAAGGAGGCCTTCAAATTAAAAAACCAACGAAAACGTCGAACGTGTATTTTTGGAAGATCAGACCGCCGTTTAACAATATGCGTAATGGGCGCCATATTAAATACTTTCATAATACATCAAATATTGACGAAAGATTTGCACATGCAGAATGTTTGTGCCAAAATGGTGCCAAAAACCTCACAACTGAGAAAAAGACAATGGGAGAAGCGTGTGTCTTGATCTTGTAGAGAAGATTGCCAGTGACAACGAATGGTTCAGTCGTGTGAACGCAGGTGATGATGATTCCTGGATTTTTGAGTACGATGCCGAGACAAAGCGGCAAAGTAACGAGTGGCACAACAAGACATCTGCTCGACCGAAACATCTCGAATGAGCAAATCAGTGATCCAAACATTGATGATTTTTATTTTTTTAACAGTAGACGTAGAAAAGAATGTGACCGACATGTTAAAGGCCCTACCAGTTGACTTTCAGAGTTGCTACTGAGAATGACGACTCCGCCGGTGTATAGCTGCCTTTGGTAGCTAAAAAATCAGTCTAACTACTCCTCTAACGCATCTCGTACATGTGGAGACCACATTTAAAAGTTGGAAAACAACCGCCCACTAATACCTCAGGAGAAATAGTTACTTAGTATATGATGAGTCCTGTTCCTTGTATTCTGATTTACACTACTGGCCATTAAAATTGCTACACCACGAAGATGACACGCTACAGACACGAAATTTAGCCGACAGGAAGACGATGCTGTGATATGCATATGATTAGCTTTTAAGAGCATTCACACAAGGTTGGTGCCGGTGGCGACACCTACAACGTGCTGACATGAGGAAAGTTTCCAACCGATTTCTCATACAAAAACAACAGTTGACCGGCGTTGCCTGGTGAAACGTTGTTGTGATGCCTCATGCAAGGAGGAGAAATGCGTGCCATCACGTTTGCGACTTTGATAATGGTTGGATTGTAGCCTATCGCGATTGCGGTTTATCGTATCGCGACATTGCAGCTCGCGTTGGTTCAAATGGCTCTGGGGACTATGGGACTTAACTTCTGAGGTCATTAGTTCCCTAGAACTTAAAACTACCTAAACCTAATTAACCTAAGGACATCACACACATCCATGCCCGAGGCAGGATTCGAACCTGCGACCGTAGTGGTCACGCGGTTCCAGACTGTAACGTCTAGAACCGCTCGGCCACCCAGGCCGGCTGCTCGCGTTGATAGAGATCCAATGACTTTTAGAAGAATATGGAATCGGTGGGTTCAGGAGGGTAATACAGAACTCCGTGCTGGATCCCAACGGCCTCGTATCACTAGCAGTTGAGATGACAGGCATTTTATCCGCATGACTGTAACTGATCGTGTAGCCACGTCTCGATCCCTGAGTCAACAGATGGGGACGTTTGCAAGAGAACAACCATCTGCACGAACAGTTCGACGACGTTTGCAGCAGCCTGGATTATCAGCTTGGAGACCATGGCTGCGGTTACCCTTGACGCTGCATCACAGACAGGGGTGCCTGCGATGATGTACTCAACGTCGAACCTGGGCGCACGAATGGCAAAATGTAATTTTTTCGGATGAATCCAAGTTCTGTTTACAGCATTACGATGGTCGCATCCGTGTTTGGCGACATCGCGGTGAACGCACCTTGGAAGCGTGTATTCGTCATCGCCATACTGGCGTATCATTCGGCGTGATGGTATGGGGTACCGTTGGCTACGCGTCTCGGTCACCTCTTGTTCGCATTGACGGCACTTTGAGAAGTGTACGTTACAATTCAGATGTGTTACGACCCGTGGCTCTACCCTTCAATCGATCCCTGCGAAACCCTACATTTCAGCAGGATAATGCACAACCGCATGTTGCAGGTTTTGTACGGACCTTTCTGGATACAGGAAATGTTGGACTGCTGCCATGGCCAGCACATTCTCCAGATTTCTCACCAATTGAAAACATCTGGTCAATGGTGGCCGAGCAACTGGCTCGTCACAATACGCCAGTCACTACTCTTGATGAAGTGTGGTATCGTGTTGAAGCTGCATGGGCAGCTCTATCTGTACACGCCATCCAAGCTCTGTTTGACTCAATGGCCAGGCGTATCAAGGCCGTTATTACGGCCAGAGGTGGTTGTTCTGGGTACTGATTTCTCAGGATCTCCGCATCCAAACTGCGCGAAAATGTAATCACATGTCAGTTCTAGTATATTTGTCCAATGAATACCCGTTTATCATCTGCATTTCTTCTTCGTGTAGCAGTTTTAATGACCAGTATTGTAGTATTTCGATAGAGCACACGCTCGTGATCTTCGGGCAATGCTGTTTGGTGTAAGATATTCGAAGGACGCTAATTGTCTGAGAAGAACATCAGCTATACGGGCGCCAAACACTGATCTGCAGCACTTGGATTCAGATGCTAGAGACACCTGCTAAAGTGCCAGCGATACCATCTGACATAACGCCCAGGAATGTCGCCGACACAACAACAAGGAGTTGGCCGCGACCAGCTACGCATCTCATTGTGGAGCCACTGAGCGGAGCTGTAGGACACGGCAGCCTGTGCTGTAGCCTTAGACGGCAATTGGGCGAAGGATTTTGGCAGGAGGGATGTGTGCCGTGCCGTGCCGTCCGTCATGCGCGGAGGGGCCGTTTGCGCAAGCGGTGGCCCGGAGCAGCGATTCCTGCGCTCGGGCTCCGTTTCGTCGGTCACGGAGTGTAGCTCCACTCGCGGCCCAGCCGTGCGTGACGCAGGCGTTCTCGGCGGCGGCGACGTTCCCGCGGAATGAGAATGGGCGCCGGGCTCTGCGGACGCGCGGAGGGGTCCGGGCCGATCGGCGACCGCTGCGTTCGCGCTAAGCGCTGCCATTCAGCCCTTCCCGGCACTCCTCTGACGTCGCCGGATGCCCGGCAAAATGCGGCGCGAAGCGTGCCTTTCCAAGGCCGCCGGCTGACCGCACATCCTGCCAGAGCGTCCAGTTACAAATATTAAACACGGCTATTCTTTCACGTATGCTGCAGTATACACTATAGAAAAAGTGGTAGTAGCCGACTTCAGGGGAAAATTAGTTTGGATTCCGGAGAGCTGGTAGGAACACACTAGGTCTTACTGAGTTTACGATATATCTTAGATGATAGATCGAACGAAGAACGTAAAGCTTACGCTTGTAGCATTTGTAGTCTTTGGCAAAGCTTGCCACAATATTGAGAGGAATGCCCTCTTTGAAATTCTGAAGGCCTCAGGGTAAAGTACAGAGAGTGAAAAGTTATTTATTTCAAGTTTCTGCTACCAGTCACTTTTTATTTTATGCTTAACACAATGCAACGCGTTTCGAACATGTTCTGTTCACCTTCAGGCGTTTATACATACATACATACATACATAGAGAAATGTTACTTACAAATAAACAGTCTTAAACTAGATTAATCTAGAACACTTTGTCCATTGTTTATTACTGTAGCTGCTGGTGTGGCATTGTGGGGGGGGGGGGGGGGGGGAAGGAGGACAGTGTATGGTTAAAAAATCGAAATCAGTTATGTCTTCTGCTGGTTTTCTTCTTTGTGGTCGACTATGTATATCACGGTCTGATGCAGATAGATTTGCATCAGTTATAAGCTACAAAAAAGTGTGAAAGGCTTTAAATGACAGTTGATCACTTACAAGTGAAGCAGCAAGATGATGAAATTGTAACTAGTTTAAGACTGTTTATTTTTAAGTAACATTTCTCTGTGTACGTATAAACGCCTAGAGATGAACAGAACATGTTCGAAACGCGTTGCATTATGTTAAATTAAGCATAAAATAAAAAGTGACTGGTAGCAGAGACTCGATATTGATAATTATCACACACAGTCACGGTTCACAAACATAGCCATTGTGGCTGAAAATAATTAAGAGTGAAAAGTTGTGTATAGCTGCTAAATAATTATTTAAATAAAAAACTTTTAATGTAGCATTTTTAAACGGCCTGACAAGTACAAAATAATTTCTTCTAGCCCTTTACAGATTCTTGGTCCCATAAAAGCAGTCCTGAAAATTTTTGTTTGTGAATTTTAATAGGTATTATTTACATGTTGCATACATCCCACGATATAATTCAAATTTTACAAGAATTTTTATGAATATTAACAATTAACAAGCACAAATTATCAGGTTTATCTCTTTAGAGTTAGGAATGTGTATAGAGCTAGGAGAAATTGTTTTGTGTGTCTGAAAATTTTCAACCAATTTCAAACTTTATGATGTGGTTACAACAGAGATACGTCGTAAGTTTCTGGTTTATTTCAGTTTCTCTTCACCTGAGTCAACCAATGTACCCACGTATATACCGCGAAAAAAACCGTAAAGCCCAAATGAAAGAAATTCAGGCTCAGACGAAGGTTTACCAGCAATCGTTCTTACTGAAACACATTCGCGACTGGAACAGGAAAAGGGTGATATAGCCCTGGTATAAAAAGTATCCGCCAGCACACACCAGATAACAAAGCGAGTTCATATTGCATTGTCATCCAGTTCGGAGCTATTTGGAAAACTTCATGTCTCTATTTATCGAGAAATTAGTTTAAAGTGAACTCTAAAATTTCTACCGAACAGACAGAAAGACAGAAAAACTACATAACCTACGCTACACACCAGTCAAGAAAGCGAGTCAATATTGCGCTTAACCAATTCTGAAATCTGTTAAAAGGTTCAAATCTATAGCTCCTGCGGAAGTTAATTTAAAAACAACTGCAAAATTTGTAGCGAACAGACAAGAAAGTGACCTAATGAAAACGCGGTGAAAAATAGACTGCAGTTGTAAGAGACAAAGGACATGAAAGGGAAGCCGCAGTTGAGAAGAGTGTTGTAGCCTCTCCCCGATGTTATTCAGTCTGTACACTGATCAAGCAGTGCAGGAAACCAAGGAGAAATTTGGAAAGGGAATTAAATTTCAGGAAGAAGAAATAAATGTTGGTAGTTTGTCGATGTCATTGGTGTTCAGTCAGAGGTTGCAGAGAATTTGGAAGAGCACTTGAATGGAACGAATAGTGTCTTGAAAAACAGATAATAAGATGAATACCACGGAAGTTGAAAAAGGGAGAAAGAAGAAGTTAGGGTCTGATGTCCAGTCGACATCGAGGACGTTAGAGTGAGAGCACAAGCTTGGATCGTGTCAAGGATGCGGAAGGAAATCAGCAGTGCCCTTTCAAAGGAACGGCTGCGACGTTAGACTAGAGCGATTTAGGGAAATCACGGAAACTGAAGGCCGGACGCGGGTTTGAACCGTCGTCCTCCTGAGTGCGAGTCCAGTGTGCTAACCACAGCGTCACCTCTCTCGGTACCAAAGATAAAACAAGAGTAATTGAATGTAGTCGAATTAAATCAGGTGATACTGACAGAATAAGACCTGGGAATGACAAATTGAAGTAGTCGACTAGTTTGCTATTTGAGCAGAAAATAACTGCTGATAACTACAGCAGACAGGACATAAAATAGAGGTTTCTGAAAACAGGAAGGTTTTAACTGTGAATATCAATTTAACAGCTGGGACGCCTCTTCTATAAGTATTTGTATAGGGCGACGCTTTGTGTGAAAATTAAACGTTGACCATAAGTAGTTCAGATAAGAAGAGAATATAAGCTTTCGAAATGTGGTACTACAGAAGAACAGTTAAAAATACGTGGGTAGATCGAATAACTAATGGGCAGGAGTTCTTTCCAGTCGCGCGGAGTGGCCGCGCGGTTTGAGGCGTCATGTCACGGACTGAGCGACTCCTCCGACCGGAGGTTCGAATCTTCCCTCGGGCCTGTAAGTGTGTGTGCGTGTTTTGTTCTTAGCATATGTTAGTATAAGTAGTGTGAAAGTCTATGTATCGATGACCTAAGCAGTTTGGTCCCTTAGGGATTCACACACATTTGAACATTTTTTTTCTTCTTGCCACGGGGTCTTCAACTGTCATCACGTCCTGGATCTCTATCTTCAAACGCGTCGACCTCGTCATTCTTGCCCATCCTCTTGTATTCCTGTTCTATCCATCGATTCTTTTGTGCACTTTAGCCACTCAGGTCTCTTGGTATTGGTATCAGTTAAAATTCACCCACGATTGTGCACAGACTCATAAATTTCCTTCAAAATTTCTTGTCACCTATCGTTTCCGATCAACTTTGCCAATTATTCAAGCAATTATTAATCCATTTCCATTGGCGCATACTTAATCAATGGCGACCGTGACAGGACAGCGCCGAGCGAAATATGACTAGACCTTTCAATTATTGAGATAAAAAATTTTCAGGTAAGTGGTTCATATTATTGTTACAAGGAACTAATGAAAATTTCATTGTATTTGTTACAAGTCCATGAGATTGGGAATGATAAAAACATTGATGGACCAAATTAAAATTAAATTCTGCATACAAACGAGACGAGCTGTGATTTCAGCGGTAAAGCTAGGAAGCTGCTAAGCTGTATGCTTATATGGCCGCGCTTGGTAGCGTCTCTCTGGCAGCGGATAATCTATTTTCCTTCCAATTAATATCCATTACGCCGCGCGGGATTAGCCGAGCGGTCTAAGGCGCTGCAGTCATGGACTGTGCCGCTGGTCCCGGCGGAGGTTCGAGTCTTCCCTTGGGCGTGTGTGTGTGTGTTTGTCCGTAGGATAATTTAGGTTAAGTAGTGTGTAAGCTTAAGGACTGATGACCTTAACAGTTGAGTCCCATAAGGTTTCACACACACACACACACAATATCCTTTATGGAAAGTGCCGTTTCTACAGAAAAGACGAAAATTTGTACAATGTCTCATTAAAGTGCAAGATAATTCATTTAAATTCTATAAGACTATGTCGGATAATAATCAGGTTCATTAGTGAGCTCGTAGCTAAACCTACTTTAATTGAAAAGTACCGATACGGCAAAATTTCATTTTTGAAAAAAAATTATTCGTAATTTTGTTAAAAAACTATTTACTAGGGAGTCAAAGGAAATGGCTATTGTTGAAAATTCATTACAAAATGCAATATGCCAAGATGTCGGAAATCCGAGCTTGGAAACAGTTGAAGGTAACGCGCCAAATCGCGAATTGGCCGAAGGCAACCAAAACAACGAGGTTGGCGTCCCCACTATCAATAAATAATGACACTGGTAATATAACTAATCATAAAGTCACTTTGATGGCGCTCGATGAGACAATTTCTCATTTCTCACCGTGAAACTTTTTTGAAATAGTGAAACCGAAGCGCGTGACAGTGAACATTCCTTTGATTACTAGCTCACGACATCGCGAACGCAAGAACATGAAACAGTTTCTATAAATAATTTAAATACTAGTGAGACACACTGTTTGACAAAACTCTTGCAACAAACAACAACACAATAACTTAAGGGTATGACACAGCAGTTTACAAAACATCGGGAAAATATAGGACAACAGTTTACACAGAAAAATCACGCATTTAACGATTTCAAGAATAATATTAGTCAGCAGTTAAAAAAAATGGTTCAAATGGCTCTGAGCACTATGGGACTTAACAGCTGTGGTCACAGTCCCCTAGAACTTAGAACTACTTAAACCTAACTAACCTAAGGACATCACACACATCCATGCCAGAGGCAGGATTCGAACCTGCGACCGTAGCAGTCCCGCGGTTCCGGACTGAGCGCCTAGAACCGCTAGACCACCGCGGCGAACTGCAAGTCATGTGAAAAAACTTACCTACTGAAGTAAAAAAAAGTAATCCTGAGAGAGGACTAGTTAAATTGGGAGTCAAAATTTGCCGAAAAACAGAGAAACAGATAAAATACACGCAGATATAAAGGAAATAACAGAAAAAGATGAAACTGGAATGCTGGCTAAGGACGCTCCGTTGCTAAAGAGGTAGTGTCGGAGGGCAAAATTTATGTAGGTACTGTAGGAGAAGCTCTAAAAGAGAAAGAGAGTCACATTGTAGCTAAAACAGATTCTGGTTTAAAGAAAGCAGAGGAAAGGTTATGAGGCAGTATTGCTAACACTGCTGACATTCAAACACAACATTTGACAGAAAACAAAACCATGCTTTTAGAGAAGTTGGATACTTTCATTGATTACCCACAGTACGAGGCTAGCCCGTGGAAGGGAAATAACGAGGATTGCAGAATGCAGCAACACTTGCTGGCAGGTGCAGCTGTCGAGCAAGCACAGCTGCCTTGCGCTATGCCACAAGCGCACATAAAGACGCCGACCACTGACGACGAGGCGTGTTTGTCAACATTACTCGAAGATGCAGGATTACTTAGACATCGATAATTTCCGGTATTTACCTCTGGAGGAAAAAGAACAAACCCCACGGTCTTTATCGGAGCATTCCGAAATGTTTTACCTCGTACTTGGGCCGAAGCCCTGAAATTTAGATTTGTTGTTGGATACACACACGGTAACGTTCTACTATGGGCTGCGGACATGGCGGAACGTTGCCGCTGGTATGAACAGCTCGAGAAAGTCTTTCTGGATAAGTATTGGTCTGAGGCCGTACCAGAGAGGCTGAGACGTGAAGTATCCAACCCATCTTCATTGAATAGTAAACATGGAAGCTTAATGTGATATTTTCAAAAGTATTTGAATAAAACCAGATACTGGACGAAACTGGTATCTCGAGTAGAAGTGCTGAGAATTTTAAAGAGCCGTCTACCTGCTCACATTAGGGAAAAACTCATTATCATGTACGAACACGACACCGAATATTTTCTATCTGCAGTGTACCCAGTATATTTGACATACGAAGACAGACCAGCAAACCACTAGCTTGCCACGGTTCGTGCGGCTCGCCCCGTCGGAGTTTCGCGTCCTCACTCGGGCATGGGTTATGTGTTGTGCTTAGCATGAGTTAGTTTTAGATTAAGTAGTTCAAAATGGTTCAAATGGCTCTGAGCACTATGGGACTTAACTTCTGAGGTCATCTGTCCCTTAGAACTTAGAACTACTTAAACCTAACTAACCTAAGGACATCACTGTGGTGTCACCGCCAGACACCACCCTTGCTAGGTGGTAGCCTTTAAATCGGCCGCGGTCCGTTAGTATACGTCGGACCTGCGTGTCGCAACTATCAGTGATTACAGAGCGAGCACCACCACATGGCAGGTCTAGTCTATAGAGACTCCCTAGCACTCGCCCCAGTTGTACAGACGACTTTGCTAGCGATGGTTCACTGTCTACATACGTTCACATTTGCAGAGACGACAGTTTACCACAGCCTCCAGCTACGTCATTTGCTACGACCTAGCAAGGCGCCATATTCAGTTACTATTCTGAACAGATAATATTGTGTATCATGTACCGTCAAGAGCGACGTTCATCATTAATGGATTAAAGTTAAGTATCAAACTAATTCCGTCCGCTTTCTGAATTCTAATTCCTTGTCATGTTCGAGACCTCACGTCAGTATAGTTCTTCCCTCCTCACGCCAGCCTGCGTGAGCTAAAACGCGTGCTTTTCGGCCTCCACTAGTAACTCGGTGTTGGCTCTTCTACCAACACAACATTGGCGACGAGGATGGGATAAGGCTTCCGCCCGCTGTGGGGAGCTGCACGGAGCAGTAAACAGCCCTCGCGCCCGGCCGCGCCGCTACCGCCAGGCTCTCAGCCACGGGTGCCACGCCGGCAAGCAAATGCAATGCTCAAACCATGCCCGCGGTGCGCTACTAAACATTCGCGTGAGAATTGCCCGTCACGCCAAGGCATTTGCTTTTACTGTAATAAAAAAGGACATGTTCAGAGTGTTTGCCAGAAAAAGCTCAGATCCGAAACTCCAAACCATTCCAGGCCCTTTGCTTCGCGCCGGAAATACTCAGGCTCGCGAAATTTCGCCCATGTAAATTCATGTCGTTAATTCCACTCCGTCCAGTGCCCCTCTCTCTAACAGTGACTGTGTTTGTCCCACAAATAGTGTGCGTCGACGTTGCCAGAACTCCCGTCAAGTCGCAAATCAAGCAAGCAGCCGGGTAGAGTTTCCTCGACTGGAGGTGGTTTGATACGTTAAGCAGTGCATGCGCTTTATCTGAGCCACCACGTACGTGTGGTATCGATAGCAACTACTCTGTGCGAACATCTTTGCCCAGTTGCTGGGTAACCAATGGACATGATTCCAGAAAGGAGCAGCAATGTGGCGCTGAAGGGTCAGGTGTGGGCGTCCACAGAACACCTTATGATAGTTGACTTTTTGGAAGCACAGTGTGCTGATCGTTATTCGCAGTTCCTAGGGACATGTTTATCTTCCTGGCGCACTGACCACTAGGGTAGAAGCGGCAGCCTGACCTGTGAACTGTTGGTGTTGAGACGTCTATCTGAGTTTGAGAAACTAGCCACTGAGCCATTTGACAGACAGGTACTTGGCCTGGAATTTCTTCCTAATCTGAAAACTGTTGGAATCCTTATACTCTGCATCTACCTCTATCACTGGGCAGCGACCTGAACGTGTTAAACAGCTGCACTGCACCCGGTAATCATGATTACATCACACCTTTCAAGACTATTTTCTGTGACTAGCGTATTACTGAATGAGAGTGAGATCGTCAATTCATTGTATCATATTATTTGTGGGTATATTGAGCATGCACTGCGAATTACTGCATGCGTGTCTTATTTATTGAATTTTCTTTCAAAGTGCACCAGTCAAGCGGTTGCTGTGCTTATTGAAAGTGCATAGCTTGTTGCAACTCATGCAAGCATTGCGTGTTTTGTTGGTAGTCCTTTAGTGAACTATGCTCTTAAGAGCTTTGTTTTAAAACTTCCTTGCTGGTGTGCAATTTGTCTTTGTCTATGCTGTCAAGTTCATTTGTGCGTGTATGCCTTTGTTAGTAGAAGTTTTATTAACATCATTTTGTATGTTGCAGAAGAGCCAAAAATTATTATTTTTATTATTATTGTTTTTGTAGCAAAGAAGTTCGGAAAGGGGATTTTGATGTATAGTCCTAAGTGCCTGTTACCAGGCGCCTCAGTTGAGAACTAATTCAAAAGAAGAGTATTCTTGATGTAGTGTTTAATTTTTGAATGCAGTGGCCAATAAAGATATTTGTCTCGTTGTGTTGAAGAAACTGGCCAGATAGTTAAATTTGTGTGCTTCTGTTGTAATTTCGGAACGTTTGAGCCACATGAGCTCGATCCCTTGTGTTATTGCTAACATTTGCTGTTTTTATCTATTATTCTGTCTCCCTCTGCTGTCATAGTGGCCGAAAGTTAATATAAGGATTTTGTATTTACTGTGCCTGGACGTACAAATTCGTTAAGTGTTACTTTTTTTAAAAAAATATAGTGCCAAGAGTTTACTTCTCTTTTTTAAAATCTTTAATTTGCTTAAATTCCTTTACTTTACGTGTATGGTCACAAAATTTTTTGTCCACAGATTATCGGTTTCGGTCTATAATGACGTAAAGTAAAGGAAATTTATTCTTTATACGGAACACTGTTTTATTCGCGACAATGTCGCAGCTTATTTGATTTGCTTGTTGCTGCAAGACGTTTTACTTGATTTATTATTTTGGTGAAAGAAAGCATTTTATCTACATGTCTAGGTTGTTAGACCCCGTTAGCGGCGTGTATTTGCTACTCCATTTTCGCTTGTCACTGGTTCAAATGGCTCTAAGCACTATGGGACTGAACTGCTGTGGTCATCAGTCCCCTAGAACTTAGAACTACTTAAACCTAACTAACCTAAGGACATCACACACAGCCATGCCCGAGGCAGGATTCGAACCTGCGACCGTAGCAGTCTCACGGTTCCGGACTGCGCGCCAAGAACCGCGAGACCACCGCGGCCGGCACTTGTTACGGCTCTAAGGCACTTGTTCTAAGCGTAATCGTACGTGGACTGCAGATGGCGGTTTCTTTTGGTTGAAAAAACAAAAATAAATCTTTGTTAGTAAGGTGGTGAGGCGGTCTTCAGTTTCTAACTTGTAACTGACAGTTGTCGGCGAATTCTTACTTAAAATGACCTTTTTATCGTCCGTTGTCGTCGCCTGTATTACTGTGTGGGATTCTGGGTGTGTTAAGTACAATTCTGAGGTGCTCCACTTAATGTAAACTGATAACTGACAGTTGTCCATAGACTTTTTAAGCTATTATTTATTCATTTACCAGAAGGCCTTTGTTATTTTTAAAAGTTTTTGTGTGTGAAATCTTATGGGACTTAACTGGTAAGGTCATCAGTCCCTAAGCTCACACACTACTTAACCTAAATTATCCTGAGGACAAACACACACAACCATGCCCGAAGGAGGATTCGAACCTCCGCCGGGACCAGCCGCACAGTCCATAACTGCAGCGCCCGAGACCGCTCGGCTAACGCCGCGCGGCAAACGTTTTTGCCTGAGTCTTCTTGTCATTTGGCCTTAGACGACTTACCTCATAGTAAACAATGGCTTGATGTATTTTAATGACGCGATCTTTTTTACTACCCATTTAAACACCACGTTTCCTTAAGTCGCATTTGCTAGCTCCATATGTATGACATTCAAAAATGTTTTTACCCTTTTTAGTGACTGTTAACCGCTGTTAACTGAAGGTAATGACAGTCTGCATACGCAGCTATTCAGACAACTCCGTCTCTTACGAAACGTTTATTGATCTTGCATATCTAGGTATTACTGGCCTTCATTACTAGTTATGACTACGAGGAGCCATCTTAAAATGTGTAATACACCAATCTCGGCATTCAATCAAAATATGCTTCGTTAAACCAAAGCCAATACACAGAAGAAAATGTAATAGAAAGGACAGTTTTTGTGTAGGAAAAAGCGTACAAATAGTATCAGTGAAATGCATTGAGTTATGGGAGTCGCATAGGAAGCAGATTATTCTGCCGATTTATATTTCCTCAATAAATAGGAAACGCTGTATTTCAAGAAAAAAATTAACTTACTGTTACTATTGGTTGCGATATTGGGAAATAAGAGGAGATTTGCAAATAAATGTGGTTAACGTGGTGGTAAGAATTTTTCCGCACAAACCGAATGGATAATTGTTGCTAACGGGAAGGCAGTTTTTCGTGCAGACGACTGTTTGGCAGCGTACGTCTCTATGTTGCAGCAAGTGATGAGTATCTGTCGCGGATCCCCTGAGTTTGAAAATCGGTTTGGCGGCGCTGCACACGGTCATTAGTCTCCGAACAGCGGCGGCACACTCGCCTTTCGATTAGGTGTATGTAGCAACGGCTGCCGCGCACTGCCAGCAGCCGATGGTATCGACCACCCGCAAGGTGTTTACTGGAATGCGACGCGGCTCTGTGACACGCGGCTGCATCGTGTGCCAACAGCCCGTGAGAACCACTTGCGGCTTCTCTAAGGGTAGGTGGAATTTGTTGTCATGTTGTACAGTGACTGACCGTACGAGCAGCTCTTTCCGTAAATTCTCTGACACACTGGTGTTTTCTATCCGATTTTTAAAAATCAAAGATCTTTCAACTTGTTTGATGTCGCCCTCCATCTTTTCCTGTTTTGTGTCAAGATCCTGGGTTAAATCTACATGCCAGCTAACCGCTTTATTATAGATAATGCTATTAATATGTTGTAACCTTTTTCTGCTGCTACATCTTTTCTGGTTTACTGTTCTATACAGCAATTTGGTTAATTATTCGTTGTTTCAGTGCCAATGTTCACACAAGTTTTTCCCCTGTTGAGGGTTAAGGATACGCTTAACTCCTCGCCTATTCTTTCTAATAACCACTTTCATGACTTACATATTTCTTTACCAGTAACTTTTCTCAATAGTAAAGCAAAGTCGTACGACATTATCGGCTGGGAAACACCAAGGGGCAGGTTTGACCATCAAATTGGAAAGGCTTCTCCTATCCTTCACGCACACTGGCACCTTTCCTTCGCAACGTGTGAGAGTCATGCGTTAAATGTATCTGGTACGAATAGATAACTAAAGTAGGTGTTCATATAATGTGGTGTCATTTTTATGTTGTATGATGATGAGACAAGGGAGAGGATTAAACAAAGTGCCGAAGATAGCCCATTCTTCTCGAATAACACTAACGGAGCCGTCTTGAAGTACCCATCTGACGGACGGATCACCATCTATCTGTATAACATTTTGTCACTCCATAAGAGGCTGCGGACATTAGTACTGAGTCTAGTGTTCAGGAACTTCACGCTACCATCCCCTCTCCTCTTTGCCAGAAAGACAGAGGGAAAAGGTGTCGTACACAGGCAGCTAGCGCTCCAAGTACCTGCCACGCCCGAGGTTGTTCAGATCCCTTGATGTAATTGGAACCGTTGTATTCAAGGAGGCAATTTCATTGACATTTTCAATACTCATTTGACCACGAGAAATTTCCAACGTGCGACTACGCGCGTAATGGAGGTAACAAGAAGCGGCACTCCTAGTGCACCTCAGTAGAGCGCACTCTACCTCAAACTGTAAATAAGGCATCGTGGCTTACGTACCCAGCCCAGTCTTGTCAGCATGCCTCGAACGGTTATTTACACCTTAGATCGTGTACGCAGTGTCACTTTTGGAACCTGGATCAGTAGCGGTAGGCTTTTCTCACTGAAAGTGCTGAACTTCCCTGACGCCTGGTGACAGACGTACAGACTATGGAGGTGACCAGCCACAAGTACACGTCTTATGCACTCAGTCCCACACGCTCAACGTGGAAGTGAGTCAGTCATGTTTTGGGTCGATATAAGGTCGGAATCCTTTTTTGCCTGTCGAAGGTGATCAGAGGGCTATTCAATATCAGGGCAGGATTCTTAACCTATTGTCCATCTTTATAGTCAGCGTTTCGACGACGGCTTTAATATTTCATGGAGGATAGAAACATGTTACATTACAAAGGGTGGAACAAAACGATATTGAACGTTACCAAGCAGCAGAATTTGATTTAAAGAGTGTGTAAACATTTGCGCTTTCCGTCAGGCTGCTTCTATTTTGTTCGTTGTTTTGTTTTTATTTAATAGTAAAGTTATTTTCTTTGTTTCATAAGGTTTATGATCCCTTTTAATCTGTACGCAGATATGCAGGAGACGGGAGAAGTGTTTTTGAGAAGTTTAAAAACATTAATTTTGTCCGTTCTTCGTAAGGATTTGAGATACGGTTAATACAAGGTATTGTAATTATTCTCACTTCGTGGGCACCTTTCATTATGATATGTGAGTTTCATAGCTAAAATCTATATGTTTTGCGTGGGTTTATAGACTGTAGAAAGATTGTGAGAATACGAGAGAGCGACGATTTGGGATAAAACCAGACGTCAGCACATATTCTTCTGCTCTTCAATAGAACCAGGTTAGTGTCGCAATTCGACAGGTGAGCACCGTCAACAGTGTCACGTGCTCTTATTGCCTGCATAGCTATAGAGAGTTTTGGTTGGTTGGTGATTCGGGGGAGGGGACCCGACAGCGAAGAAATGGGTCCCATTGGAATAGGGAAGGATGAGGAACGATGTCGGCCGTGCCCTTTCAGAGGTACCATCCCAAAATTTACCTGAAGCGATATCGAGAAATCACGGAAAACCTAAATGAGGATGGATGGACGCGTGCTCGAACCGTCGTCCTTCCGAACGCGAGTCCAGTGTGCTTATCACTGCGCCATCTCGCTCGGTAGAGAGTTTTTTTGTCAGTCGCTGCCGACTAGCAAAAAGTAATTACTTTGAGGTGAAGCATTTGAGGCTAAAAACTTGAAGTTGTATGAGAATCAAACATTACTTTTGAATAAAGAACCCACCTCCTTTTAGCTTCACGGATAATTCATGACGCTAGTAATGTATAAGTGTTGGCTGTGATCTACTCGTTGATCGTCGCCTCAAAAACAACTGAAAGCTTCCGTTGACTTCCCTTATAACAACGAAAGGAGAAGCCCGTAAGTGCATATGAGCTTATTCATCCTAAGATAAATTCAGATGACCAGTTCTAGCTTCACAAATACTTAAATGGTGCATAAGATGGATCATGCACATAACAGTGGGTTTACTGCTAACACCTATGATGTGGCGTCAATTTCGTTAGAGTTCCTCGGCTTGAAAGTGTTGGTAAGCGCTGCAAGCTACTGCCATAGATCATCTACAACCTTGGATGGCACAGCATCCGACCTCAGATGAACTGGTTTACCGATCAAGAAACCAGAAGTCTTAAAGTGATCTCTAGGCACCGGCCTTGTCGCAGTGGATACACCGGTTCCCGTCAGATGACCGAAGTGAAGCGCTCTTGGGAGTCGCCGGCACTTGAATGGGTGACCGCCCGGGCTGAATCCACTGTTGCCATTTTTCGGGGTGCAGTCAGCCTCGTGATGCCAATTGAGGAGCTACTCGACCGAATAGAAGCGGCTCCGGTCAAAGAAAACCATCATTACGACCGGGAGAGCGGTATGCTGACCACACGCCCCTCCCATCCGCATCCTCCGCTGAGGATGACACGGCGGTCGGATGGTCCCGATGGGCCACTTGTGGGCTGAAGATGGAGTGCTTGAAACTGATCTCGACTAAATATCTGTTTAAAAATTGGACTGGTGACTACCAAGGATGGAAGTGTACCGATCGCGTTCTATGACGATAGCTCCATTGTACGAGGGTTGGCCAGAAAATAATGCACTGCAATTTTTTTCTCAGCTGAAAACAATGCTATAAATTCGAAACGTTACTTGTGTATTATTTGAAGTCTCCAGAGGAGCGCGCCAAGTTTCCGTCAGTTAGCGTAGCTACGGGATAGTTTCAAACTAGCGTCTGTGGGTGATGTACGTACAGGCAACGTGTCCTCATTGAATTTCTCACTGTAGAGAAAGAAACTGTGCGGAAAATTCACAAACGCTTGTGCAAAGTCTATGGAGCATCTGCTGTCGACCGAAGTACAGTTAATCGCTGGGCACGGACGGTGAGGTCATCAGAAGGCGGTTCGGCGTAGCTTCACGATTTGCAGCGGTCGGGGAGACCATCCACGGCTGTCACGCCTGCCATGCCGTAGCGAGCTGATGTTCTCGTTCGCGAGGACAGACGCACTGCGATTCGGCAGTTGGCGCTGCATCTGTCAATCAGCAAAGGAAGAGTGGATGCAGTTATCCGAACACTTGGATATTCAAAAGTGTGTGTAAGATAGGTCCCACAGTGTCTAACGATGCATCACAAAACGCACAGAAAAAAATAAATTCTCTTGATTTGTTGCAACGTTTTGAAACTGCGGTGGAGGTCTTCTTGTCCCGGATTGTGACAGGCGATGAAACCTGGATTCACTATTTTGAGGCCGAAACAAAACGACAGTCGATGGAATAGCGCCGTTCCCATTCTCCGCAGAGCAAAAAATTCAAAGCAGGTGCTTCGCCGGTAAGGTCATGATCACCGTGTTCTGGGACTGTGAAGGTGTGATTCTCATTGATGTGATACAAAGAAGTGAAATCATTAACTCGGAAGCATATATTAACAAAACTCAAGACGTGCTTCCTGCGACTCCGGCGCCACAGCAACGCAGATGTATTGTTGCAACACGATCATACTCGGCCCCACAAAAGGCTGACCACTGCTGAACACATCGCAAAACAGGGTTGGACAATGTTACCCCCATCCACCCTACAGCCCTACAGCCCCCTTCGGACTTCCACTTGTTTGGGCCTTTAGAGAATGCCATTAGTGGAAGGCATTCTGTGGACGACGAGGAGGTGATTCCCAAAGTGAAGCACTGGCTCCGCCACCAGGACAAGAATTGGTACCGACAGGACGTACATGCCTTTGCTTCGCGCTGGAGGAAGGCCATAAAGCGGGGTGGAGATTACTTTGAAAAATAGAGTATGTGGATAAAACACCAGTCTTTCATGTGCTTAATTGTCATTATGTTCAATAAAGAATTGTTGAAGAAAAATAATGCGGTGCGTTACTTTCTGGGCAACCATAGTACCCTGTATCTTGTCGGGAATGTGTTGGAGGTTGTAGTTTAACAAAAGACGGTACGATTTTGTAGGTGCAAGTTGTTTGTCCAGTTCATGAGGGAAATCGAAGCGTCTGTACTGGAAAGACAAATGAGTACCTATGAAATTGTTTATGTCACCCGTAAGTGGGTCCACATTGTCGTTAATCTATTGGCCGCCGTTGTTCTGTCATACACAAGAGTATATGTCCGAAGCGTACTACTATGGCAGACACTGAGTAGACCTCTCTTGTGGCAGCTACACTGCCCAACAAAGTTAAAGGGTCACTTTTTTTTTGAAACTCCGTAATTGTCACCAGCTACGACGCAGAAGTTTCAAATTTGGTTCAAAGGTGCCTACAACCTTTCTGTGTAATGGTGAAAAAGCGTGGCTGCCTGCGAAATCACCGTCGGGCTCGTCAACGATTCCAACAGCAAGGTGTTGACACAAGGGGGAAACTTCACGTGAGCTGTAAGGTGGGTTAATAATGTTACATTTGTAGAAAACTTCACCACAATTCTGCCCAACACCACTATCGACGTGTCACACAGTGAGAAGGTTGTCACAGCTCCTCTTATCCACATTTCACCCCTTTGATTGACGCGTCTGTGATGGAGAAGAACCGCGACACTCAGAGTTGAAATCCAGCGGTGTTTTTGAGTGACCGCCGCTGAGAATCGACACGAAGAAGCCTGAGGAAGTGGCATAGACGGCGCCAATAAAACGACCGCTTCTCTTGGGAAACGACCGCTTCTCTTGGGGCGTTCATTCCCACACATTTCGCCATCGAGAACGACAGTTCACTGCTGACATCCCCTCGCCCCCTTTCCCTCGGTCCCGGAAAACTCAACCCTTTTCTAAGGACATCGTGCGGCTTCAGTTCCACTGAACCTGATCTCACCCCTTCAGAGTGTAGCGTGACACAGCTGGCCGGAGTGGCCGAGCGGTTCTAGGCGCTACAGTCTGGAGCCGCGTGACCGCTACGGTCGCAGGTTCGAATCCTGTCTCGGGCATGGATGTGTGTGATGTCCTTAGGTTAGTTAGGTTTAAGTAGTTCTAAGTTCTAGGGGGCTGATGACCTCAGATATTAAGTCCCATAGTGCTTAGAGCACCTGTATGATCCAATCATTCGCTCGAATTCTTCACAATATTCTTCAGGCCAAAAGTGAATAATAGTGGCTTGGTGAGAGGACGCAATGACATACATAAAAATTTCGTCGTTGTCTGGGGACATGAAGTCCATGAATGGCTGCAAATGTCTCCAAGTCGGCGACCATAACCATTTCCAATCAGGTACCGATGTAAACACACCATCAGCATGCACAGTACCTTGTTGGCACTTGGGCCCATGACCTCGTGGGGTCTGATCCACACGTGAGCTCTCCTATCAGTTCTTACCAACTGAAATCGAGATGCATCTCACCAGGACAAGATTTTCCAGTCGTCTAGGGTCCAACTGCTACGGTCACGAGCCCAGGAGAGACGCTGGCAGGGGATCTCGTGCTGTTAGTAAACGGGCTCGTGTCGGTCGTCTGCTACCATGGCTCTCTAATGCCAAATTTAGCCGCACTGTCCTAATCAATACCTTCGTCGTACGTCCTACATTGATTTCTGTGGTTATTTCACGCAGTGTTGCCTGTCTATTAACACTGAAAACTTTACACATATGTCACTACTCTCATCTACATCTACATCGCTACTCCGCAGTCCACCTTACGGCGTGTGGTGGAGGGCACGTAGTCATTTCCTTTCCTCTTCCACTTGGCAAACAGAACGAGGAAAAAACGACTATCAGTATGAGGTCTAATTTCTCGTATCATATCTTCGTGGTACGTATACGAAACGTATGTTGCCGCACGGGATTAGCAGACCGGTCTCAGGCGCTGCAGTCAGGGACTGTGCGGCTGGTCCCGGCGGAGGTTCGAGTTCTCCGTCGGGCATGGGTGTGCGTGTTTGTCCTTAGGATAATTTAGGTTAAGTAGAGTGTAAGCTTAGGGACTGATGACCTTAGCAGTTGAGTCCCATAAGATTTCACGCACATTTGAACATTTGAAACGTATGTTGGGGGCAACAGAATCGTTCTGTAGTCAGCTTCCAATACCGGTTCTTTAAATTTTCTCAATAGTGCTCTTCGAAAAGAACGTCTCTATATCTCCAGAGATTTCCACTTGTGTTTCCGAAGCATCTCCGTAACACTTGCCCGTTGTTTGAAACTACCAGCAACAAATCTAGCAGCGGGCCTCTGAATTGCTTCTATGTCTTGCTTTAATTCGATCTGGTACTCAAATATAGGTCGTACTAGCATCTTACAAGTTGTCTCCTTTATAGATGAAAGACACGTTATTAGAATTCTCACCAATAAACCGAAGTCGACCATTCGCCTTTCCTAGCAGAATCCTCACATGCTTGTTCCATTACATACTGCTCTGCAAAATGACGTCCAGATATATAAACAGTAACTATGTCAAGCAGGACTCTACTAACGCTGTAACCGAATATTACGGTTTTTCTCCTTACTCATCCGCATTAACTTACATTTCTCTATATTTAGAGCTAACTGCCGTTCATCATACCAACTAGAAATTTTGCTTAAGTCATCTTGTATCCTCCTACAGCCACTGAACTTCTTCACCTTACCGTACACCAGAGCATCGTCAGCGAACAACCGCAGATTACCCACCCTGGCCGCCAAATCATTTATGTACCGTTTACAGAGAATAATAGCGGTTCAGTCCCACTTCTCTGGAGCACTGCTGACGATACTCTAGTCTCTGATAACACTTGTCGTTGAGGACAACGTACTGGGTTTTACAACTTAAGAAGTCTTCGAGTTATTCACATGTATATGAACCTGTACCATATGCTCATACCTTCTGTAACAGTCTGCATTGGGGCATCGTGTCAAACGCATTCCGGAAATTTAGGTTATATGGAATCTGCCTGTTGCCCTTCATCCAATGACCGCAGTGTAGCATGTGAGAAAGAAAGGACAACATGAGTTTCGCAAGAGCGATGCTTTCTAAAACAATGCTGATTCGTAAACTTCCCTTTCTTAAGAATATTTATTATATTCGAATTGAGAATATTTTCAAGGATTCTGCAGCAAACCAATGTTAGCGATATTGATCTGAAATTTGCGGGTCCGTTCTTTTTCCCTTCTTATATAGAGGAGTCACTAGTGTTCTTTCCGAGCGGTTCGAGGCGCTTCAGTCTGGAACTGCGCGACTGCTACGGTCGCAGGTTCGAATCCTGCCTCGGGCATCGATATGTGTGATGTCCTTAGGTTAGTTAGGTTTAAGTAGTTCTAAGTTCTATGGGACTGATGACATCAGAAGTTAAGTCCCATAGTGCTCAGAGCCATCTGAACCATTTTCTTTTTGTGATCTTTTTCCAGCCGCTTGGGATTCTGCGCTGGACTACTGATTCACGATAGATGCAAGCTAAGTAAGGGGCCAATGCCATAGAGTACCTTTTGAAAAACCGAACTGGGATTCCATCCGGGCCCGGTGATTTAATTGTTTCCAACTTCTTCAGTTGTTTTTCTACGTCAGGAATGAGTTTGTTCGATGGTCAAACAACGATACGTTTGTAAGATTCTCCTGCGTGAACGATTTCTTGAACGTGAATTTTGAAACTTTGGATTTCGTTTTGCTATCTTCAACTGCCACACCGGACTGGTCAACAAGTGGCTGGATGGAAGCTATTTTAAATAGGACCAGAATTTTATGACAGATATTTTGCTAAAGTATGTCGGTTGTATTTCTATGCTTAGCACGTAGCTCTCTTCACAGGCGCACGAATTTCTTCTAACCTCTGAGCTTGTCGTCATTTTCGCGCTATCTTTTGAACCGAGCGTGCAAAAGCCTGTGTTTCCTGAGCACTTTCCGAATCTCATTATTATACCATGGTAGGTCTTTTCCGTCCTTAACCCACTTACTAGACACATAATTTCACAGACTACGATTTACAACCGGATTAAACTTTGCCCACAATTCCTCTACATACATCTTAATGGAACTAAGTGATGTCAATTCACTTTCTGAATCAGATGCTAACAACAGCTTTTCTGCTCTTTCTAGCAAACACTCTCCTATATGCTTAAGTTATTTGGTAACTTTCGCAACCATAGTTTCTACAACGACATTACAATCGCTAATCCCAGTTTCTATACGGACATGGGCGATAAAGTCCGGACTATTGGTGGCTTGTATTTGTGGCTTGAACACAACCTTTTCAAATATTTGTGAGAAATCCGCAAAAGAGAAACTGGGTGATAGTTTGATGGTACCTCTTTGTCCCTCTTTTTGTAAAGAGGCTTAACTTCAGCATATTTTAGCTAGTCTGGAAATGTTCCGCTGATAAGAGATTGATTACAGAAATAAATTAAGATAGAACTCAATTCGTATGAGCACTCTTTCATTAACTTCGTTGATATGTTATCATACCCACTAGAATACTTAGATTTTAAGGATAATGTGATGGATGCTACTTCTTTGGGTGACGCGAGTGTCATTTCCATTTTACCGAAGTTATTTTTAGAGACTGATCTCAGATACTCCATTGTATTGTTCACCGAACCTGATAACGCCAAGCTGTCAGTAACAGAAATGAAGTACTTGTTTCACAGGTTTGAACACTACATGCGCTTGTTGTCAAACTCTAATTTATTTATAGAACTATCTGTCCCTCTTCCTTTTTGGACCCACCTGTCTCTGTCTTCACTACATCCCATACTGTTTTTAATCTATTGCCCGATGTAACTATCTTTTTCTCATAATGAATCTGCTTAGATTTCTGGATTTCTTGCTTCAATATTTTGAAGTATTCTTCGCAATGCATCACAATGCTAACATCAGAGCTGTTCCTAGATAGTAGATACAGCCTCCTTTTTGTCTCACATGATATCTTTATTTCTTGTGTAATCCATCGTTTATTTTTTTCTGTGTAATTTGAGTTACCTTGCTGGCCGGGGTGGCCGAGCGGTTCTAGGCGCTACAGTCTGGAACCGCGTGACCGCTACGGTCGCAGGTTCGAATCCTTAGGTTAGTTAGGCTAAGTAGTTCTAAGTTCTAGGGGACTGATGACCGCAGAAGTTAAGTCCCATAGTGCTCAGAGCCATTTGAACCATTTTTTGAGTTACCTTTAGCGGAAAGCACTTCTCAAAAGTGAGGGTAACTTTTTAAAGAATGCTTAGTATTTTCCATTTGAGTTAGAAGTATTGTAAACATCTATCCAGTTCTTGTCTTTGAGCAATTACCTGAATTCCTCAATTTTTAACTTGATTATTACCCTCTTGTGATCAGATACAACAGATTTTTTATCCTGAAAAATTTCCACATTTAACAAAAAATGCTGAATGTCGTGATAAGATAGCCCATTTATTATCGGTTTTGCGATATGACTTTTTTCCCCTAGATTTGTTTACGAAGACAGTATCGATAATAGTTTCAGAACATTTACATAACCTACTTACAAAATTCACAGTAGGAACTAAACTGAATGCTAGTGTTACTGATTGCAATAAGTGTTCACTGACAGAGTTGATCTAGATATTTAGGCTCTGCTAACCATAGACTTTCTTTGAATGACTCTAGAACTGTCGCAGTAGAATAGGTTAGCCGATAAAAACATTCAACAAGTAGCTTTGTTTCACCTATACCCGTTATACACAACCACATAACTTCACCGACACATTCAACTTCGACGTCAGCAGAGACAATATTTTTGTCGACTGCAATGAACACTCTGCCTCGTGTGGCCTCTAATATGTCTTTCCGATATCCTTTCCATGACTCGCTAAGTATCTCAGAGCTTTCCAATTTGGATTTCAGTGAGCTCTCGGTCCCGAGAATAATTTGAGCGTGACAACTTTCCTGGAGGACAGTGAATTCGGGAACTTTGTTACTAGTACATCAACAATTTATTGATAAAAGTTTCACAGTAGAAATTGTTTTACTTTGAACGCAGTCTGACTCCCCTGGCTGCTTATCAACCGGCGAGACGTTAAGCGAAGGCCGTCGGCCAAAAAAATGGTTGAAATGGGTCTGAGCACTATGGGACTCAACTTCTAAAGTCATTAGTCCCCTACAATTTAAAACTACTTAAACCTAACTAACCTAAGCACATCACACACATCCATTCCCGAGGCAGGATTCGAACCTGCGACCGTAGCGGTCTCGCGGGCCGTCGACCACTATGCTGTTCGTGGTGACAGTTTGTGCCTAAAATTTGATATTCTAGGCACGCTATTGACACTGTTAATCTTGCAATATTGAATTCCCTAACGATATGTGAAGTGGAATGTACCCTGCGTCTAGCTTCAATTACTACTCCGCGTTCAAAGTCTGTTAACCATCCGGACGTTCATAATTACGTCGGAAACCTTCCCACACTAATCACATAAGTACAAATGAGAGCTCCACCATTACATTGCCATTTAACATCTAGTGGACGCTATGCTACTGCCATCTGGATATGTGTATATTGATATCCCATGAGTTCTGTCGCTTGTGGTCTATAAGGACGAGGCACAAGAATTTTCTTATCAGACAACTAAATATCGTCTTTCAAAAGGAAGTTGGCTGTTTATAGTTCACAAATACTGAACTATAACTTTTTCACATTCCCGACCCATACATCGTTTCTGGAAGACAGTGAACTAGCTCCCATGGAAGGCTTGCTTCTAACATTATTACTCATTTAGAAGCTCTTCAAAACAATTTTGAACAGTAGTTTCTCCTAACTTTACACAAAATATGGCTTGATAAGTAATCAAATTTCCAGGAAAATCCCGGAAGGAGTAATGACGTAAGAAACCTTCGTCAACGTGACTAGTGACAGTACAATGGAGGATGCTTTCATTAAGAAAGATCATTCTTTTTGGGTGGGAACATAAACAGAATGCCCCTCCCCCTCTCCATCCCGTTTATCAAATAAGCAATCCGACTTATGGTGCCGTTTGTTACGAATTAGATGTGTGAAATTGGGGTTTCTGAGTTGTTGTACATTAAAAATAAATACAGATCAGACTTAGTGTTGAAGAATACTTGAGATATGTTGAGCTTAATCGTGCCAGGCGTTGAAGCTCTGCTTAAAATTAAACAGCAACGTACGTCCAACTGAATCATGTACATGTTCTTTCATCAGAAGCTAAATTTGAAAACTGACTAATTACTTATTTTGGGATCTGATTTACCGTCGAAATTTGATTTTATTCAAGATTTTTTTTCCTGTTTTGGACTCTAATTTGCTATGCTCCATGTTCAACTCATTGCTCTCTTGCACATCTGGTTTATACTATTTGTGATGTAAAAGTTTAATAAACATTTATGATAGCATTCCTCTATTAACGCCGGCCGGAGTGGCCGTGCGGTTCTAGGCGCTATAGTCTGGAGCCGAGCCACCGCTACGGTCCCAGGTTCGAATCCTGCCTCGGGCAGGGATGTGTGTGATGTCCTTGGGTTAGTTAGGTTTAATTAGTTCTAAGTTCTAGGCGACTGATGACCTCAGAAGTTAAGTCGCATAGTGCTCAGAGCCATTTGAACCATTTTGAACCTCTCTTAGCCACTGAATATTTGTGCTACAGGCAGCTAAAATTAATTTCTGTTATTTGCTACAAATTAGTACCCCATGATAACATGAACTATTCTGTTAAAAAGTTGTTCCACAAAGTCTTACAACTTGTGGGTGTCACGTTTTTTATCATACATAGTAGTTGATCGGCACGACGCAAAACTAAATGGGTGTTGTCATCACTGAGCAAGATGGCGGAAATGACTGCCCCGGTACCGTTCCTCGCCCTTGGGGCAGACGTCGCCTAACCTTCCTGTACCTCCTCCCGGCCCTCCTACCCCACTCACACCATAGGATTCGTTAAAAAGTGAAGAAGCTGAAGTGGTAAGCCCAAATTTCTAGAAAAGTGAAATGGTATGCCGTGACAAAAAGCCTGGGAACCCCTGCTCTATGACAATACTTTTATAACTACAATCCTTCGGATCGTCGCTCCATTTACAAATCGTGGCCATTTTACGCCCAGCGCTGCGCAAGAGACTGGTGCAGAGAATAAGTAACGAGAAACGCCTCGCTCTTTCGCTGTTCGAGCCAGCCAGTAGTGAATCATTCAAATACATAATGCAAGTGTGCTGTTGGGAGGCAGCTCGCGAGACGGGAAGACATACGGCGAGCTGGTGGGTGACCCACGGCGGCCAGCTGTGAGGCCCCGCCAGCCAGGAACCCGTGTCACGTCCGCCGTCCAGCGTCCCAATCTACATGACAGGGCGGACCAACCCAGGGGCCGCTCTGTGGAAGCGGCTGACTCACCAGAATACGGCTCGCACAGTCTGTGGATACGAAACAAGTCCGAAACAGGTTAGAGAATGTCCACCCTTCTAAGAACCTAGCGTAAGTGGAGCCTTAAGGTAATACTGTGTACTCGAGGAGTTTTCCGAATGGGATGGAAATTGGTAGATGTGATGTACATGTACAGAAAACAAATTATTACAATTTTTTAAAAAATGGATGATTTATTCAAAAGAAAGAGCTTATCAAACTGAGAAAGCCAATAACGTGTTGGTCCATCTCTGACCCTTATAAAAACAGTTTTCGACTTGCCATTTACCGACAGAGTTTTTGGATGTCCTGCTGGGGATATCGTGCCATATTCTGCCCAACTGGCGCATTACATACTCATAAACCCGCCTTGGGTGGAGGATTCCAACCATAATGCTCCAAAATTTTTCGGTTGGTGAGGGATCCGGTGATATTGTTGGCCAAGGTAGTGTCTGGCAAGCGCGAAGACAAGCAGTAGAAAGTTTCGCGTGTGCAGGTGGACGTTGTCTTGCTGAGATGTAGGCCTAGGATGCCTCGGCATGAACGGTAACAAAACAAGGCGTTGAATACCGTCAACTTACGGTTGCAGCGGATGACAACCAAAATGGTGCCGCTATGAAACGGATTGGCACCACAGACCATCTATCCTAATTGTCGGGCCGTGTGGTCGGCGGCAGTCAAGTAGGTGTGCAACCTCTGTCCAGGACGTCTCCAGACACGTTGGGGCTCAATTCGATGCTATACTCATGTTTGAAGGCAACTTTACTCCAGTAAAGGAGATTCCAAGTCGAAGACGAGTCTGAAGATACTTCAATCAGCGGCGAGATACAAATCCTGACGGTCTTGCTCAGCAATGATGCTGGATCTCTCCCCAGTTTTAAAACGTCGCGCAAATATATTACTTTAAAAGAAACAGCAACCTTACATACGAACTCCCAACTAGACAGGCAATAATATACATCAGACACTTCTCTTACAAATAGTTCCCAGCTCACGGTAACGGCCAAGTGCGGACATGAGCATCCTGCGGAGCAGCCAAGACGGGTCACGCCTGTTTGTGCGGCTTGGGCTCGATTCATCGACCCGACCGAGTGCGCGAAGTAGAGTAGGTGCGTCCGAAGTAGAGTAGGTGCGTCTCCCGTAGTTAGCGTACTTTGGTGCATCATTCAGTTCAAGATCCACAATATTGTCTGGAACAAACGAAGCACTCAGTTTTAAAGCATTATACACAATAAGGTCCACGGCTTGAATGGTAAGGCAGAATACCGGCGCTACTAGACACCAAGCAAAAACAGTTCGATAGGAATGGTGCAACCAATTGTTTAGCGGCCGACCACAAAATGGATTACTAACGGATTTTCATAACTGAGCACTCGCTAATAGTTTGTCTCAGGTGAGGTACATTTAGAATACGCAAGGCAGAAAATGCATGGCTGGTGAAATACATAAACAGACTAATGTCACCTGATCAGATCAGCGAAACAATCGTCCAACAGAATCAGAGAAGTAGGTCACCAGTACAATCTCCCAACAAAATATAATAGTTAACGGCCACCAACTGCTTGGCTGCGCAGACCATATCAAGACCCATCAGTTGCAGCTGTCGCCTGTACAGTCCTTTTCAAAACACGTCTTCACCGACAGGGTTACCTCCCCTCTCGGGCAATCGCACCTTCTCCTACCCATCTCCAAAAAAACCTCTCCCGCTCGCCCGTCGATGCGCTCAACGCCGCGCCACCTCGCGACCGATCCACAAGCGCCGAAAAGTTAGCGTCGCTGAACGAATATCGATAGCTGCAAAGCCGGCATGGCTCGGTATTTTGCAGCCGTGACTTATTAAACTAACAGCTCGGTATTTTTCACACCTGTCAACACCTTCTTTCTTTGAGATTGGAATTATTATATTCTTCTTGAAGTCTGAGGGTATTTCCCTTGTCTCATACATCTTGGTCACAAGATGGTTGAGTTTTGCCATGCCTCCCAAGGCTATCAGTAGCTCTAACGGAATGTTGTCTACTCACGGGGCCTTGTTCAAATGGTTCAAATGGCTCTAAGCACTATGGGACTTAACATCTGAGGTCATCAGTCCCCGAGAACTTAGAACTACTTAAACCTAACTGAGGACATCACGAAAATCCATGCCCGAGGTAGTATCCGAACCTGCGAGTGTAGTCGTCGCTTGGTTCCAGACTGAAGTGCCTAGAACCGCTCGGCCACATTGGCCGGCCGGGGCCGTGTTTCGACTTAGGTCTTTCAGTGCTCTTTCAAACTCTTCACACAGTATCATATCTCCCATTTCATATTCATCTACGTCCTCTTCCACCTCCGTAATATTGCCCTCAACTACATTGCCCTTGTATAGACTCTCTATATACATACTCCACCTTTCTGCTTTCCCTTCTTTGCTGAGTGCTGGTTTTCCTTCTGAGCTCTTGATATTCACACAAGGGATTCTTTTATCTCCAAATGTCTGTTTAATTTTCCTGTAGGCAGCATCTATCTTACCTCTAGTGATATATGCCTCTACACCCTTACATTTGTCCTCTAGCCATCCCTGCTTAGCCATTTTGCACTTCCTGTCGATCTCATTTTTGAGACGTTTGTATTCCTTTTTGCCTGCTTCATTTACTGCATTTTTGTATTTTCTCCTTTCATCAATTAAATTCAGTATCTCTTCTGTTACCCAAGGATTTCTACTAGGCCTCGTCTTTTTACCTACTTGATCCTTTGCTGCCTTTCCTATTTCATCTCTCAAAGCTACCCAGTCTTCTTCTACTGTGTTTCTTTCCCCCGTTCTTGTCAATCGTTTCGTAATGCTCTCTCTGAAGTTCTCTACAACCTCTGGTTCTTTCAGTTTATCTAGGTTCTATCTCCTTAAATTAATACCTTTTTGCAGTTTCTTCAGTTTTAGTCTACAGTTCATAACCAATAAATTGTGGTCAGAGTCCACTTCTGCCCCTGGAAATATCTTAAATTTAAAACTTGATTCCTAAATCTCTGACTTACGATTATATAACCTATCTGAAACATACCAGTGTCACCAGGTCTCTTCCACGTATACTACCTTCTTTCATGATTATTAAACAAATTTTAGGTACGATTAAGTTATGATCTGCGCAAAATTCTACCAGGCGGCTTCCTCTTTCATTCCTTATCAGCATTCCATATTCACCTACTACTTTTCCTTCTCCTCCTTTTCCTACTATCGAGTTCCAGTCCCCCATGACTACTAAATTTTCGTCTCTCTTCAATATTTGAATAATTTATTTTATCATTATCTCGTCATACATTACTTCAATCTCTTCGTCATTTGCGGAGCTAGTTGGCATATATACTTGTACTACTGTGGTGGGCGTGGGCTTCGTGTCTATCTTGGTTACAATAATGCGTTCACTATGCTGTTCATAGTAGCAACGGCGTTGCCGCAGTGGATACACCGGTTCCGTGAGATCACCAAAGTTGAGCGCTGTTGCGCGTGGTCGGCTCTTGGATGGGTGACTATCCAGCCACCATGCACTGTTGCCATTTTTCGGGGTGCACTCAGCCTCGTGATGCCAATTGAGGAATTACTCGACCGACTAGTAGCGGCTTCGGTCAAGAATACCATCATAACGACCGGGAGAGCGGTGTGCTGGCCCCATGCCCCTCCTATCTACATCCTCCCTGAGGATGACACGGCGGTCGGTAGGGCACTCGTGGCCTGAAGACGGAGTGCTTTGGGTGCTGTTCATAGTAGCTTACTCGCACGCCTATTTTTTATTAATTATTAAGCCTAGTCCTACATTGCGTCCCTTTTATTTTGTACTTATAACCCTGCATTCACTTGATCAGAAGTCTTGTTCCTCCTGTCACCGAACTTCACTAATTCCCACTATATCTAATTTTAATCTATCCATTTCTATTTTTACATTTTCTAACCTACCTGCCCGATTAAGGGATCTGACATTCCACGCTCCGATCCGCAGAACGCCAGTTTTGTTTCTCCTGGTAACGACGTCCTCCTGAGTAGTACCTGCCGGAGATCCATATGGGGAACTATTTTGCCTCCGTAATATTTTATCCAACAAGACGCCATCATAATTTAACCATATAGTAAAGCTGTAGTTTCCGCTTGCTTTCAGCCGTTCGCAGTACCAGCACAGCAAGGCCGTTTTGGTTCCGTTGTGAATGCACCTACGGCACGGCTATGAGCATCTCTGAGGCACGATAACCTCGCCACAACGGCAAGGTCCATGTTTCATTGGGGGAGGCCTTTCAGAATATGCTGATGTAGTAGCTACATACTTATCCACCATATACAACAGCTCGCTCGATGAGAGATCCGTTACTAAGACAGGAAAACTGCAAAGATCACATACTCATGAAAGGAAATAGGAGTAATCAGATAAATTACAGATCTTATGTCAATGACGTCGCTTTGCAGAAGTATATTGTAACATGTACTGTGTCCACACATTGTGTGTCACCTAGAGGGAAACGACCTATTGACACTTAGTTACCACGATTTCATAAAATACCTATCTTGTGCTCCACAACTAGATCTCCATTCTCATAAACTAATGAGAGCTATCGACAGGATATCTCAAATTGTTTCCACATTTCTAGATTTGCAGAAGGCTTTTGAGAGCGTTCCTCACAAGCGGCTTCTAATAAAAATTTCTTGCCTACTGACTATAGTCTCAGTTGTGAGACTGGATTAGTGATTTCCTGACAGAAAGATAAGAGTTCGTAATAACTGACGGAAAATCATCGAATAAAGCAGAAGTGATATTTGGCGTTCCACAAGGAAGTGTTATAGGCCCTCTATTATTTCTAAACGAAACTCCGTCCGATCAGACCATGAAGGCCCAACGGCACCGACCGGCCTCCATATCATGCACAGCTCACAGGCGTCACCGGATGCGGATATGGAGGGGCATGTGGTCAGCACACCGCTCTCCCGGCCGTACGTCAGTTAACGATACCGCTCTGCTATTCCTAAACTATACAAATGACATAGTAGACAATGTGAGCAGTTCTATTAGATTGTTTGCATATGACGCAGTCATTTGCCGTCTTGTTAAGTCATCTGAAGATCAAAACCAACTGCAAAATGATTTAGACAAAATATCCGAATGATGCGAAAGTGGAAATTGACCCTAAATGCTGAAAAGGACTAAGTGGAATTCGTTAAATTTCGGTTACACGATAAATCACACAAATATAAAGAGTGTTATTTAAAATAAGTGCCTTCCGATAAGAGCTACGATTGACTTAAATTGGAACGATCACGTAGATAATGTAGTGCGTAAAACAAACCAAAGGGAGCGATTTACTGCCATGACACTTAGAAAACGCAAGAGGTCTACCAAAGATACTGGTTACACTGTGCTTGTCCGCCCTATTGTCATGCGGCGTGGGATCTTCATCAGACAGTGCTGTCGGATAACATTGAAAAAGTTCAAAGAAAGGCAGCTCGTTCTGACTTACCACAAAGTAGGGGAGACAGTATCACGCGAGTTTGGGTGGTAGTCATTGAACCAAAGGCGTTTATCGTTGCAGTGAGATTTTTTCAAAATTTGAAAAATGGAGTTTCTTTTCCGAAAGCGAAAATATTTTGTTGCTGCCCATCTACACAGAGAGAAATGATCATCGTAATGAAATAGGAGAAATTAGAGCTCGCACGGGAAGATTTAAGCGTTCGTTTTTCCTGTGGGTTCTATGGGAGTAGAACGGGAGAGAAATAGCGTGGAAGTGGTTCGGTGAACCCACTGCCAGGCTTTTAATTACGAGTTGTGGGGTATTCAAGTGAATGTAGATATAGATATCGACTGATCTGATGCGGCCTGCCACGAATTCCTCTCTAGTGTTAGCCTCTTCGTCTCAGACTAGCACTTGAATCGAAAATACTCGATATTAGGTTAGGTATATACCAAGGTCTGCCTTCTACAGTTTTTACCATGTAAACCATGGTAATTATTCACTGATGTTTTAATACATGCTTACTCACATCCTATTTTTTATTTTTGTCGTTATGCACATATTCCCCTGCTCATTAATTAAGCGGACGAATTCCACGTTTTTTATCAGCCCAGTTAATTTCCAACATCCTTCTATAGCACCCCATTTCAGACACTTCTGTTCTTTTCCGGTTTCCCACACTCCGCGTTTCACTACCATACAACGCTGTGCTCCAAACGTAGGTTCTCAGAATTTTTTTCTCAAGTTAATGACGATGTTTCATATTATTTGACTACTTTTGTTCAGGAATACCCTCTTCGCTTGTGCTACTCTGATTTATATGTCATTCTTCTCTTCTGTAATGCGTTCTTCCGCTTCTGAAGTAACACAATATCTTCCCGTCAACTACTGGTTGATTCCCAGTTTTGATGTTTTGATGTTACATTTATCGCTAACATCATTTTTTCTTACTTTCGTCTTTCTTCGGTTTATTTGCTGGCCATAGAATGGTCTCGTTAGAACACCCATTTCATGCAACAAGTACTGCAGTTCTTCTTCACTTTGACTAAGGGTAGCAGTCTCAACAGCTAATATTATCGTTGATATCCTGTCAACATGAATTTGAATTTTAATACCGCTCCTGGACCTTTCTTTCATTTCCGTCGTTGTTTCTTCGATGTAGTGATTGAAAAATAGGGGTGAAAGTCTACATTCTTGTCTTATATCCTATCTATTCCGAGCACTTCGTTCTTGGTCCTCCATTTCAGTTTTCCTTTCTTGGTTCTTGGAAACAGTGAATATTACACGCATCTCCCTATAGCGTACAGCTATTTTCGAACCTCTTGCGCTATTTGATATTATCGACAGCTTCTTCAATGTCGCTATACCCTATAGACCTGTCTTGCTTCGAATGTCAAGTCCAGTGTCAGAAATGCCTTTTCCTTTCATAAAGCCAAAGTGATCTTCATATAACAGATTATCAATTTTCTTTTCCATTCTTCGGTATGTTATTCTTGTCAGCAATTCGTGTGCATGAGCTGTTAAAGTAACTGTCTCGCATTGATCTGCCCTTGTTGTCTTCTTCAATCTTTTTCTCTCTTCCCCCTCCCCTTATTGGCAGACACTTCCCAGAGATAAAAATGGGGATAAATGCGGAATATTTTGGCCAATGGAGAGATCAACATGACACTTTTGCTACTTCAGGCCATTTTTCCTGTGCACAACCGATATGCATCATCAGTGTAGTGTTTCAGACTGCCTGCTGCATCCTGCTGCCGTTGGTCGTCGCTGAATATTCCGTCTATTAGCGAAAGCTTCCAGCCCAAGGGACAAAAGGATGACCCAAACCTCTGTTGGAAACTCTTTCCTCTTTGGCAAGGCCCTTGGCAGAACGCGGGTGTCTCCTTGTACTGGAGGTCTTAGGCCGCTACAGTTTCTGAGACAGAAGCGTTTGCAAGAGAGAGAGTTGCTCAAATCGTTAGGAAAATGTGTCTACAGCAGCTGCGTGGAAAAATTATACTGCCAGCAGTTTACAAATATCTCGAATTGAAATCACATCGATAATACAATATAAATTATCAAGTGGAAAGTAATATATAGGCACGAATTTTCCGCTTCGTTTATCTCTCAGCGGAAATGAAAAGACGTCAAATGTGTACGATTTGAATGCCGGATCAATCTGGCGCCTTGTGTTTGTCTCATGAACTCCTTGTAAAGTTCAGCGAAATCTACACGAGGTATAGGTCGTTAGTATGGTGAAGATGTATCGGTGACGGCACTTCAGCTCCACAGTCACATTCTGCATGAGACACCTGTCTCCATTCAGCAGACGCATCACCACACAAGCCATTGTCCCAAGTCTCTCTGGGCGGCACCTTTAACTCCATTCCAATGTTTATTTATGAGCGAACAGATGAGTCTGTAGATATTTCTACCCTATCAACCTAACATTTCTTTTTTATCAAACATCATTTGCCGTTACAGAGCTCATTTCATGTCTCTGTCTTGTTTTACTTCTTGTACTTACGTTGAGTATTAGATCGATAAATGTTTCCAGAAGATTTCTTTTTTTTAATTATTCGAGTCTAATTGTGCGTTCAGTTGCTGAACGCCCTGAAATTACAGTCAGTTTGTACAGACACAAGGTCTGAAGGAATGTAGGTAAGAATACCTGTGTTAGTGTTGATCCTGTTGACAGTATGATTATTGGAACTGGTACCATTGTAAGAAGTTACTTTGGAGTAAATTGGATTCCCACAACATCTTAATTCTGAAAGAAGAAAGAATATATGTATACTGGGAAAGTTGTTCTTAAAGAGTAATGCAGTTCAAACTGTGAAACAATATCTGAGGAATAATGTAACTAAGCAAGGAAAAATAATTATTTAACCGACAGTGGAGAAAGAAATCATTCTCCGAGTAAGGAAAGGTGAAGCGGAACGAAGTCATCTGTCTCTGTCTCAAAGAACCATCCCGGAATTTGTCTGAAGCAGTGAAAGGAAATCAAATGAATTTTAGATCTCTTTAAATTATCGAACAATAAAGCAGTCAAGATTGCAATAGTAATTTACTTGTAAATGGTAAGCGGTTTTGGCCTTTATGCTGGTCATGTTGACATCTAATGCACTGTAGAGACATAAAGAGTATCAAATAAAATAAGTAAGTCAGAAAACGAGAATAAAAGGAAGAATCGAAAGACCAACAAGAGTTAAAACAACGTAGCGTTTGCCCATTGACAGCAGCCGACGGTGCACGAAACAGGTGCGTGAAATCGCAGTCGTTTACTGCTGCTGATGTCTATTTTTTTTCCTTCATATGGTCAAGGGGTGGACTGTCGGAGCATTCAATTTGCAGCTTTTCTGTCACATGAGAGGGCAAATTAACAAAAAAAAAAAAAAACCCGTGATATAAAAGATGGAAACGGCAGCTGACAAAAATAAACGTTTTGTGCAATACTAAGACCGTTCGTCAGTTGCTTGGATTAAAATATAAAAAGTTGGCCCGATGATTAATTAAAATATAGGCAGAGCTGAATGGAAATTGAGTGTCGCAAACGAAGATTTAAAAGAGACAGAAAGTTAAAGAGATATAGATGAATGAAGGGATGAGTGGATGCAGACTGACAGAGAGAAAAGTAGCATGGGAACGTAGCATTTAAAGGTAGTGCGAAGGAGAGGTTTGTGCGGGTGAACATTTGGAGAAGCGATGGGGGACAGTGGAGAGGGATGAAGTTGCCAACCAAGTTTTAGAAAGTGGGTAGAGAGGTCTGGAGGGGAAGGAACCCTAACGCGGGGCGGGTGGTAGGGATCTCCTAGATCTGGTAGGAGGGTGTATACCAGGGCGGATTTCGTGGTCGGGTAAGGGAAGCCGATTAAAGTTTCTTTGCAAGAGTATGTGGATAGTGTGAAGCTGTAGTGTTGGGGGGATATGGTGATAGAGATGCGCCAGAATACCAGGATCAGTGATCGGGTGGAAACTAGAGGGTGGATTCTATCGATTTTACGGGTAACGTAGGATATTCGATGTTCAAGATGGAAGAGTAGGCTGGGGAATTTTATTAGTAGAGGATGTGGATGGGGGAGAGTAAGCGGGTCGGAAAGGCTAGGTGGAATGCATGGCCTTAGAAGATCTGTAGGGCGTGATAAAAGGGGAGAGGAGCAAAGGTCTATCCCGCATTGACATCGCAGACGATGTGTCAGATTGGGGCTATGTAGGTGTGGAGGACTGTGGAAGGGTGCAATCCCCATGTTCGGCCGTTTAGTAGTTTTAGTGATTTTAGACAATTACGGGCTTTCTGCTAATGGTTTAGTGAATGGGGCTTCCATGTTAGTCGGCGATCTTAAGTGCGAGGTTTTTAGCGTTATAGTTAACTGGACAGGAAAGACGTAAATAGTAAGGTAAACGTCGTGAGAACAGAAGCTGCAGGTGTTTCAGCCTATAATTATTACCTGCGTTTTGATAGGGTTCATTCTGAGGAGCCACTGGTTGCACCAGGAGATGAACTGATTGAGATGGAGCCGGAGGGATCGATTGAATTTCAGATTACAGTAGAGACCGAGAAAGGCCGTGTCATCGGCATACTGGAGGAGGTGAACAGGAGGAGGGGGCTTCGGCATGTCGGCAGTGTAGAGGACATACAAAAGAGGTGAGGGGACACAACATTGGAGCATATCTGCAGTGGGGCGGAAGATACGGGGGTTGATGTTGCTGATGGTGACACAAGACAGGCTGTTAGAGAAAAGGTAGGTGATGGGGCGGGCATAATTTATGGGAAATGGATAGGTCTGGATCCTAAAAATGTGCCTAGAATGTCGTTCACGGTCATAAGTTTTCTGAAGGTCTATGGAGACAAAAATGTCGGATTTGCAGTTGTTACTTTGGCGGAATAGGACATGAGTTGGTCATCGGAGGAAAAAATTTGGATGGAATCTACACTGATGGACAGAAATGGGTAATTGTTGTTGTAGGTGTTATGGATGCGTCGGAACAGGATGGTCTCAAAGACATTGCTAAAAATGGAGGTGGGACTGATGTAATGGTAGAAGGAGGTGTTGGTGGCACGTTTATTAGGTTCGAAGAAGAGAAAGATTCAAGAGATTTTCCACGGCTTAGGATAGAAACCCCCTGCGTAGAATTGCAATGTGAAGAGTAGCTCGGATTTCGAGGAAGGAGAGTGGACATTCTTATGGGTGTCTGTAGGTGATGCAGTCGTGGACGTCCGCCATGTTGCGTTTATGATGGAGTATCTGTTGAATATCTTGTGTCATCAGTGGAGTACTGAGTTCTGTCTGTGGGATGTTGTCAAGGTACTGGAAGGAGTAATCGAAGTGGGAGTCATCTGGGATGGTGAAGGTGTCGGAGAGGTAGAACGTAAAGTGGTTGGCTTGCGGATGGCTAGTCTGCCACGGGTTAAATAGAGTCGAGAATGGGAGCTTACGCCACATGACCTCAGCCTCAGACAATGAGCAAAGACCTTCGTCAGATTCATTCAAAGTAACGAATAAAATATGAAATAAAATATGAAAATATTTTATAACGTTATACGAAAAGCGACTTACAAATAACGGTATCAGGTCGTTGACAATAATCAGGTAAGCTAAAAACATTTCATACTGAAAGAGTCAATGTGATAGGCTATTTCGTATTAGATCGCCGCTTGATGAGATTGGTTGGTACTTTCAGCGACGCTATTTCCATACAGACGTTGTCGTCAAGATGGCTGCCAGTAGTCAAAAATGTACCAAGAGGACGCCTGTGTTGCTATGACGACGGAGTGATGTTATCGATATGCACCCGCAAGGATGGAAAAGTAAGTCACCGCAGACTGTAAAATTTTAGAAAGCATCCTTGACCGGAGCACAACGATCGGTACGAAATGATAAAAATCAATTAAAACAGTCTCGATCGCGTTTTCAGACTTTTTATTTGTTGGCAACCGGTTTCGGCCCTTTCTTCAGACCATCTACAGGCTGCAGGAACGACCCTACTTCTGCGGATCTCCCTCGGTCTGCCGCTACCAGCAGCCATAATAGCGGCGATAAACTTGAAGAGGGTCTGAAGGAAGGGCCGAAACCGATGGCAAACAAACAAAAAACCAAAAACGCGATCGAGACTATATTGATGGCAGTGTGTTCATATGTTGTCGCCTGCACCAGGACGTTTGTCGGATGTTAATAAAAGAGGTCAGTCATTATATGATGACATTATAGGGCGAAAAATAAATAGTAGTACAAGCAATGCCTAAAAATTGAGCACCGTAATGAATAACTGAATATATGAAAGCACTGAAGAATGTGGCTCTCTGAAGGGTGAGGCTGTATTACAAAATCTTTTTCTTTACACTTTAAATTATGTTCGCATAAATATAAAATCAGTAAGTAGAGTCTGTGTACCACAAAATTCCAATGAAAATACAATTAAAGCAGGCAAAAATGATAGTGTATTGAAATTAATTACAAGCAGAAGTATTAAAAGTTTAAAAATTTTTGAAATGGTATGTGAAACATAGACGTTAAGTCATTGAACGTAACAAAGATCTGCCATCAACCCATGTCATCATTGAAGGATCAATAAAATTCGAAATATGGATGAAAATTAAAATTCCATGAAGTATGACATGAAGATGAGGTCAATGAGTTTGGGAAAAATTCGCTACCACATCAACATCATCAGTAAAGAGCTGTAAAAATGCTGAGGTGCAGGAAGTTCCATGAATGGTTGAAATGGCTCTGAGCACTAAGGGACTTAACATCTGAGGTCATCAGTCCCCTAGACTTAGAACTACTTAAACCTAACTAACCTAAGAATATTACACACATCAATGCCCGAGGCAGGATTCGAACCTGCAACATTAGCAGTCGCACGGTTCCGGACTGAAGCGCCTAGAAGCGCTTGGCCACCGCGGCCGGCGTTCCATGAAATGAATTACAACAGAGTAAATAGTGACATGACAATAAATGAGACGAAAAAGCAGCTATCCTTTTTTAAGATAACGTCTTGAAAAGATCGAAAAATGCTTTTTCACGGTAGTCTATTCGCTATTATAGTAAACGAATATTTCCTATTCTTCCAAACCATTCAATAGCAAACTCTTTGGAGCGGTACGCAAAATTGCAAGGCTGTGTGTAATGTCATCTTCTGAGGTGTCTGAAAACTGATGTGCTAAGAGAAACTGTTTTACTAACTGATAAACCACGTGAAACCTAAATTTAAAATGTCGCATGCGGATTTGAATTGTCGAGTTCCCGAGTGAGAGGTCAGTGATTGAACCGTTGTGCCACATCGTTCACTGGAGACAATGAGAAAACTACGAGCGTCATAAGTTCACCAGCCAAAAATTTGTCACCTCTAGAGAAATCATTACAAGTATCTTTTACTCTGTGCAATTCCACCCCTGCATTTGATAACCGACCATATTCGCTTAGGAAGTGAGTCCACAATGTTGTGCAGGTATCCAAGTTAAGCCACTTGCTCAGAATTTGATAGCGCAGTTCCACCAAATTGCACACATGCTGATGTTATCGTTTTATCCGCTGTTGCAATATGTACAACAGATTTCCTACGGGGTTAATTCCGATGATTTTGCAAGCCAATCGAGATGCAATAGGGTGGGGGTGTTCAGGAAACCAGTCACATATTCTTCCAAACCGATGAGCTTTGCCACCATCTTTAGTGCCTCTGTGGTTCAAATGGCTCTAAGTACTATGGGACTTGACATCTGAGGTCATCAGTCCCCTAGAACTTAGAACTACTTAAACCTAACTAACCTAAGGACATCACACACATCCATGCCCGCGGCAGGATTCGAACCTGTGACGGCAGCAGCAGCGCGGTTCCGGACTGAAGCGCCTCGAGCCGCTCGGCCACAGCGGCCGGCTTAGTGTCTGTGTGAGCAGTGGCCTCTTGCTAGGTGACCAACTCCAAATGTTCCCCTCACAATGATTTCTCGCTAACAGGTGGGGATTGACCTTCATTCACTCCCTGTGGCAATTCCTATGGTGTTTGGAAGAAATTCTGATTTACAAGCCATGAAACGCGCCTCCGTTTCCTCCCAGTCAGGATTTTTCTTCCGATCATAATACAGAGGTCATGTTTCGTGGCCCTGTGACTTACACCACTGCTTGTAGACACGTTGCACAGTCTGCCATGAAACACCAACAAACCCAAAAACTTCATACAACGAAAGTAGTAGGGCAAAGTGGACATCACTCCACTCTGCATTGTTTCCAGAATTATTCAAGTTGGCGGATCCAAGGTAGCGGCCATAGATGTGATAATGTCACACTGACGTCATGGCAGGAAGTTCAAATGATGGAAGGAAAATAGGTCAGTTGGACTGCCTACACTAACCTAACTCCAGCCCCTACTGCCCCTCCCTTCTCCCTGCCCTTCCTCTCCCTCATGTGGAAACTGGTGGAAAAAGGACTCAGTCTGTGCTAATATGTCAGATAGGATGGATGTAAGTCTTTATTTTGTATGCATCGTTTATTTAAACAATTTGAGTTTTCATAGACAGTATCTCCATCCAGTATGCTCACTTTGAGGCCTGGAATGCAACTGACCTAGTTCACAACACAACTGCCAATTAGCACTGTTAGCCCTCCACATCTCCTCTCCCATGGTGTAATCCAAGAAGGCCGCCTAGGGAAACAATCGTGGGAAAATAACTGTCTGTGTCTAGCTGCTGGACTGGGAAGATAGATACAATTGTTTCCTGTGTTCAGTGCATGAAATGTGTGTGATGCTGAAGGAAGAGTTTAATGGGTGTATTAGCTATAATCATGAGGCTGAGGACTGTGTCCATAGCCACCTGTAATGATATTTGCTGAAGATGAATACGCTTCATCAAATGATGTAGATCAGTTGGATGGGGCTCAGTTACGCTTCAGATCTCATGCTGATAAATGTATGTGCTATAACTATAGATCATTCTACAAAAATCCAATCAGACTTCCGAAGCGTAAAAGCCTGGAAGAGAGACCATGCACCGGGCTCTCGGCACCGCTGTGCAATAGCCACACTTCGTACTTCGCGTTGAGTTGAAAATACCCGCAGCCTATCTGCTTCCCACCCCCAGAGCACAGATACATTTTGTTGTTGAGCACACACTGCTTCGGAAGTTGTTACATCCGCTGTTTAAGCAAGGTTCGAAATACTGTCTCATACATATCTTGAAAATGTGGCAGGAACTAAGTGTACCACCGCACAATGAGAGATAGACAGAGAGAGAGAGAGAGAGAGAGAGAGAGAGAGAGAGAGAGAGAGAGAGAGAGAGAGAGCTTTGCAGATGACATAAGACAATTTAAACAATTTTCGATGTAATTACACATTTTATTCCGAGGGAGGACACCGTCACACTTGAACACGGACGCTAAAAAATGTTCTTGGCCTACTTGTGAAACCACCCCCGAGACACCTCGCGCGCTTTCGTGGCAAAAACCCTTGTCTTTGAGCAAAGGCTGCTTCAGGAGTTACTAAAGCCAATTGAATAAATCTCTAAACACACTTTCAAAAAAGATCGCTGCACAGCAGTATGCATCAATTTTGCGATGTATATCGCCACACTTGAACATGGATTCTAAAAAGATCGATGCGCACTTGAGAATCCTCTCTGAGACACTTCACAATCTTTGTCCCGAAACCGATATCAGTTGCAATATCTGATTTTATGAGCCAAAATGATGATATTTGTAAGTCGAAAAAATATATCTACAACTCTAAACAGGATGCTCACCACTTGTCGAGTTTCTGCTGCTTGTTTGAAGGCACTCCCAGAGAGAGTCCTACAGCTGCTGTGGCGTTCGTCACTTTTCTGAAACGGTAAGTGGGCTTAGTTTACATTTGCCACTGCTGGAGTCAGGGACGTTAGTTTCCGCACGTCTCTAAGCACGTAATGGTGTCAAAGCAAATACAGGAAAATCTGAACAATTACGCAAACAGAATTCGAAGCTCTGTCTTAAAGATGAGAAAAATGGATGGAATTTTCCGTGAATTTTCGATGTCGTGCAGCTGCTGGTCTCCAAAGGCACAACAGCCAGTGAGGGACAGAGGAGGATAGGAACCTTGCCATTGATTATCTCTATGGTAACTCAATGTTGATTCCACAACTGTGTTACCTTAATTTTGTTACGAGTTCTATTTGAAATTACTATTGCAGCCCTACAGTCATTATTGCCTGTTATTATGGTAGCATGTTCTGGTAGACACATAGTATCCCATTTTGTTAAAAGGTTCTTCTAAGCACAAGATGTCTGCCCGCAAGTCTCGTGATAATTTAGGGAACAACGGGCTAATTGTTGTACCGTTGTTTGTATTTTTTTGTAAGATACTAATTTTTTGTCTATGTGTTCTGGGTGTTTTACGTGTACAACACGTTTACTGCCTGTCTGTGAATAATCGAAATATGTCTGTGTGCTATTCCATGATCTGTATACACGGTGAAAAGTATTTAAACCGACAAACTCTGGGAGGTTGTAGGAAACGTCAAAACAAATATTTTTCCCTAATGTCATTTTTTCCTATGAGGAGTATGTAAACCGGTAGAGGAAGATATCTCTGGCAAAAAATTGATTAAACCAACAAAGAAGTCGAGAGGGGACATCTCTGGGGATCGAGCAGGCCATGGTACAGGACCACCTCTGCCAATCCACGTTTCTGGAAACCGTCTGTCCAGGAATAGACGCACACGACGACTGAAATGTGCCGGCGCCCCGTCATGTTGGAACCACAAGCGTTGTCTTGTAGGGAGCGGGACGTTTTCCAGCAATTCTGGCAATGCTCTGGCGAGAAAATTGTAATAGTGCTTGCCATTTAATGGCCTAGGAAGCAGATACGGTCCAGTTAAAGAGTCCCCAACAACACCGACCGACACATTAACGAAGAACCGCACTTGATAAGCGCTTGTAACTGTGGCATGTGGGTTATCCTCACTCCAAACATGCGAATTGTGCATGTTGAAGACTCCATCACGCCCGAACGTTGCTTCATCGGTAAACAACACAGAGGATGGAAATGTAGAATGCATTTCACATTGACCCAGGTACCACTGCGAAAACTGTGCTCTGGGTGAATAATCAACTGGTTATAGGTTGTGGACACGCTGTAAGTGAAATGGACGTAACAATTGCTCTCGAAGGACCGTTCTTACATTCGTCTGATTCGTCCCCATGTTATGTGCAATTGCTCGAGTGCTGATTGAAGGATCCCGCTCCACATGCTGCAAGACAGCTTCCTCAAATTGCAATGTTCTTACCTTGCGACGGCGTTCCTGTCCAGCTAATCTGCTAAATGACCCGTTCTCACTCAGACGTTGGTACACAGCAGCAAAGGTCGCGTGATGCGGGATACGGCGCTTAGGATATTCTTGTTGATAAATCCGCTAAGTAGCTCGTCCGTTGTGGTGCACTACGTAGTACGCACCAATCATGTCAGTGTACTCACTCCAGGTGCATCGCTCCATTAGTAAACAGAGACAATGCACTAATAATACACTGATGGACAGCAGTTGCCTACAACTGAAGAGCGTAATACGCACTCTAACAACTGAACATGGTAATATGGCCTCTAGCAAATGAAGATGGTAATACGGCCTCTAACAACTGAAGAACGTAATACGGCCTCCATCGGTTTAAATACTCCTGAGAGGAAAAAATTACATTAGGGAAAAATACTTTTTTTGATGTCTCCTACAACCTCCCAGAGGTTTTCGGTTTAAATACTTTTCACCCTGTATATTTTCTCCAAGTCGTATGATCCAGACCTGCACAGACAGAGGTCAAGCAGCGGCTCTTCAGAAATAGGAATATTCTCTGTCCTTAGGATGATTCTGCCTGTCGGATCCTTTACCAGAAGAAAGAGAGCATCATCCTTTGGATGGTGCAATCTAAGTAGCATCCGCTGCGCTGTCTGCAGTACCTCTTTTTCCTCTATCATACATAAAAGTGAGTTAAATTCGAAACTATCATAATTAGCTTCTTGTCGGTGCTGGTTTCTGCCACGGTTTCTGAGGTGGTACCAGATGGATTGTGATTTGGTTTTGGTCGCTGGTTGGGAGACATCGTAAGGCCTCTTTGGGATGTCATATGTAAGTATGCATGTATGTATGTGTTAAACCGGGGACCTAGAAACGACGGAGATGCTTCGTCCCGCCGTAGCCGTCAGTACTCCACAACCCCACAACAGGCCACAGCAGTCCATCCACCCCAACACTGCTCCACACCGAACCCAGGGTTATTGATTAAGGCACTGTTCATCCATATTATCCCAGTTCTCAACGGCGATTCGACGTAGATCCCTCAGGGTGGTTGGTGGGTCACGTTGTCCAAAAAACAGCCCTTTTCAATCTACCTTTTCGATAGGGTTCATGTCTGGAGAACATGCAGGCAACTCTAGTTGAGCGATGTCGTTATCCTGAAGGAACTCATTCACTAGATGTGCACGATGGAGGCGCGAATTGTAGTCCACGAAGATGAATGCCTCACCAATATGTTGCCGATATGGTTGTACTATCGGTTGGAGGATGGCATTCACGTATCACACAGTCGTTACAGCGTCTTCCATGACCACCAGCGGCGTACGTCGGCCCCTCGTAATGCCACCCAAAACAGCAGGGAACCTCCACCTTGCTGCACTTGCTGGACAGTGGGTCTAATGCGTTCAGCCCGAACGGGTTGCCCCCAAACATATCTCCGACGATTGCCTGGCTGAAGGCGTATGGGACTCTCATCGATGAAGAGAACGTGATGCCAATCCTGAGCGGTCCATTCGGCATGATGTTGGGCCCATCTGCAGCGCGTTGTATGGTGTCGCGATTGCAAAGATGGACCTCGCCATGGACGTCGGGATTGAAGTTGGCATCATGCAGCGTACTGCGCACAGTCTGAGTCGTAACACGACGTCCTGTGGCTTCACTAAAAGAATTATTCAACATGGTGGCGTTGCTGTCAGGGTTCCTCCGAGCCATAATCCGTTGGTAGCGGTCATCCCCTGGAATAGTAGCCCTTGGGCGGCCTGAGCGAGGCATGTCATCGACAGTTCCTGTTTCTCTGTATCTCCTCCATGTCCGAGCAACATCTCTTTGGTTCACTCCAAGACGCCTGGACACTTCCCTTGTTGAGAGCTCTTCCTGGCACAAAGTAACAATGCGGATACGATTGAACCGCGGTACTGACCGCTAGGCATGGTTGAACTACAGACAACACGAGCCGTGTATCTCCTTCCTGGTGGAATGTCTTTAACTGATTGGCTGTCTGACCCCCTCCGTCTAATAGGCGCTGCTCATGCATAGTTGTTTACATCTTTGGGCGGGTTTCGTAACATCTCTGAACAGTCAAAGGTACTGTGTCTGTGATACAATATCCACGGTCAACGTCTATCTTCAGGAGTTCTGGGAAACAGGGTGATGCAAAACTTTATTTGATGTGTGTATTTCTGTATTTTGGGTGATTGGTTTTACAAGTTCATGTTTGTTGTGTGTATATTGATTTTAGTTGCCATAATGTATACTGTCCAGGAACCGGTCATGGATATTTTTATAGGCGTTTGACCATCATTTCCTTTTGTTTTGTTACAGACAAGGCCGCTGTATTTGCAGATTATGCACTCAGTGCGCTTGTGTCCTTGGTTACTACACTTGGCACTCAGTAACGTCGGCCTTTCAGCAGGTTCAGTCGTATGACCAAGGTCAAACGCTTAAAACACTGATTTACTACTGTGGAGTCTTTCACAGACAGTGATTCGAAGTCATTGTAGACTCTTTGTGACAGGACTCTATGCAGGTGGGGACTGACCTTCAGTACGTGGAGACTGAAACCCTTTACCTTAGACCTCCTTTTGAGTTCTATGTAGAAGTCTTCTAACGTCATTTCACCGCTCAGATTCTGCTCATAAAGGCTTTCTAGAAATTTCTCGTCGATAAGTGTATCGGGCACGTGATGTACTTGTACAGCCACGAGTGATGTTATATCACGAGAAATATTTCCACACGTGATAGATGAGGAACGGGACTTGGGTAACTCAAATAAGTGAGAAAGGCATAACGTTGAAGTTATTATTAACCGCCACTTAAACAATTCGTTCGATATGAGCACCGCAGACGTCGAAGAGATTCTCTACAGTGTCAGATGTGCATCAGGTGGCCAAAATTTTAACTATTTTTCTCCAGCGTAAATCGGTTCCGCAAATCTACCAATTTTCGCTGCCATACGTTAATTACAGCGCACACAGCACCTTTGTGAATAGCTGCATTTCAATTACAACCACCCCGTACTAGTATGCAACGTTACTGAACGCTTCATTCAGTTCACAGCAGTGAACTTTGCTGCTGCGAGCTTCAGTGCACAGCAGTAAGTGTCGTTGCAGAATGAAGTCTTAACAGTTTATGTTCCATCTTCAAGGTTCTTGAGTGATTTTACGTTTATTTCTTACTTTTGGCTGCCATTGCTTGTAGCAAATTTTGTGAAACCTATTGCTGCTACCAAAGTAGCGCAGCAGTGAATGTCGGTGATCCGCGTCTGAATATTTGTCTGCTGTTAGTTACAGTACGTAACATCTAAGTCGCTTAACGTTCTTCGGGAGGAAGGAGTCGAAAGACGTGGGCTACGATACTCGTATGTAACTAACTTATGATTACAGCCGACGTTACACTCACACCAAACTAAAACTAATGAAATGTAGAGATATGGCAGTTCTTGTATTATAAAACTTTTGACTTCATGGGGATCTATCCAATCATTTTATCTACGTTTCCGTCTATAGCCCGGAAGACAGGGCGTGAGTGGCGTCTAAAAATTGTGTTTCGAATGCCGAGATCATTAAATCAGAAAAAAATTTCCACATGGTTGTACATTTTAGCTGCTTTTCGTTGAACCTAAATTACCAATAGCTCATTTATCTTAATTCAAAACTCTGCTCGATAGAATCAGTTTAGTAGTTGCCAACTTAAGTACACTACTGGCCATTAAAATTGCTACACCACGAAGATAAAGTGCTACAGACTCAAAAATTAACCGACAGGAAGAAGATGCTGTGATATGCAAATGATTAGCCTTCCAGAGCATTCACACAACGTTGGCGCCGGAGGTGACACCTAAAACGTGCTGACATGAGGAACGTTTCCAACCGATTTCTCTTACAGAAACAGCAGTTGACCGTCGTTGCCTGGTGAAACGTTGTTGTGAAGCCTCCTGTAAGGAGGAGAAATGCGCACCATCACGTTTCCGACTTTGATAAAGGGCGGATTGTATCCTATCGCGATTTCGGTTTATCGTATTGTGACATTGCAGCTCGCGATGGTCGAGATCCAATGACTGTTAGCAGAATATGGAATCGGTGGGTTCAGGAGGGTAATAAGGAATGCCGTGCTGGATACCAACGGCCTCGTATCACTTGCAGTCGAGATGACAGGCATCTTATCCGCATGGCTGTAACGGATCGTGCAGCCACGTCTCAATCCCTGAGTTAACAGATGGGGACGTCTGCAAGACAACAACCATCTGCACGAACAGTTCGACGACGTTTACAGCAGTATGGATTAACAGCTGCGAGACCATGGCTGAGGTTACCCTTGACGCTGCATCACAGACAGGAGCGCCTACGATGGTGTACTCAACGACTAACCTGGGTGCACGAATGGCAAAACGACATTTTTTTCGGACGAATCCAGGTTCTGTTTACAGCATCATGATGATCGCATCCGTGTTTGGCGACATCGCGGTGAACGCACATTGGAAGCGTGTATTCGTCATCGCCATACTGGCGTATCACCCGGCGTGATGGTATGGGATGCCTTTGGTTACACGTTTCTGTCACCTCTTGTTCATATTGACGGCCCTTTGAACAGTGGACGTTACAATTCAGATGTGTTACGACCCGTGCCTTTACCCTTCATTCGATCCCTGCGAAACCCTACATTTCAGCAGGATAAGGCACGACCTCATGTTGCAGGTCCTGTACGGGCCTTTCTGGATACAGAACATGTTCAACTGCTGCCCTGGCCAGCACATTATCCAGATCTCTCACCAATTGAAAACGTCTGGCCGATGGTGGCCAAGCAACTGGCTCGTCACAATACGCCAGTCACTACTCATGATGAACTGTGGTATTGTGTTGAAGCTGCATGGGCAGCTGTACGTGTACACGCCATCGAAGCTCTGTTTGACTCAATACCCAGGCGTATCAAGGCCGTTATTACGGCCAGAGGTGGTAGTTCTGGGTACTGATTTCTCAGGATCTATGCACCCGAACTGCGTGAAAATGTAACCACATGTCAGTTCTAGTATAATATATTTGTCCAATGAATACCCGTTAATCGTCTGCATTTCTTCGTGGTGTATTAATTTTAATAGCCAGTAGTGTACATCAGTTCTGCCTACAGACACTCAACACATACACTGGAGACATAGCACTCATATGTAGCAGAGGAAAGATGTTAGTATGCGAACAGTAATAAAATGTTTTCGAAATTGGAAAAGTGGTCTTCTTTCGGTAGAACAGCCCCTTAGAGGGTCGTAACAGACAATACCTCGTATCGATTTTTGTCAATGTCGCCAATGAATATAATTTCCTTTACAAAGAAGCATTTTTCTCGTATTATTATCTCTGATATTATGGTTGTTACTGAAGTTTGTGGACCATTATAAAAGAAGATCAGAAAATACTCTGATGCACAGAAAACTTTTAGCTGGCACAGGTTGTGCTCTTAAGACAACCAAACGGTACACAATTCCGCAGTCATCTTTCTTTAAAAATAAACAGGCCGAAAATCTCTTCGCGAGGAACGGCCTAAACACAAGAAGCTCTTCAGAGTGTCTCTCGTGCTCCACTTCAGTACGTATCTCCTGTATTTTCCATGTTCTTACGTTGTGGCGGTTCATTATTCCACCTAAATGAAACATTGGTCCCCAAACAATTCGTTGTTGTTTATATCATCATCACAGACTTTGTAATAATTTATGGTTCGAAACACAAAATTCGCAGCAAAACACATCAGGTAGACATACGAGGAATGGCTAACTTTCGGCTGACACAAGTACCGTAGACGTCTGTGGACTAAGTGCTAAACTCTGCTGGATGTACTCCACGCCCTGGACGAGCAGATGAGGGTCACCTGTGTATTTCGCCTTATAAAAGCAGCCACTGTCTACAAACTGCAGCTAACGTTCAATACTTTCAGATGTATCAGATCCAGTGCCTTACTCTCGACGAAAATCACGCCATACGGTTATAACTGAATGGAATTTCTTGAAACGAAGAACGCACAACGCCTTCTGTTGCAATATGTCGCCATCTTGACACATACTGCGCAACGAAGGAGCGTGCTGTAGAGCAAGGTACGGGATTTTGTTAATTATACTGATTCGACGGCGTCGATGAAGACAGATTACGCTGCAGAAATTTTGATGTGGACAGTCGAACTTTTGTGTTGACAAACAGGTTGTCCGTTATAGAGAGTGAGTTTGAAAATGAGACTACTGACAAATTAAAGCTAACACTTCGGAACTCGAACCTGCACCTTTTACTTTCGTGGGCTTGGTAACTTCACACTAGAAACAACTCTTTGGTTGTGACTAAGACTTTTACGGTAATCTTCTTTCTCCCAATGGTGCCTCTTTAGCAAGGTTGTGACATTCTTACCACTCTGACAAAATGGTATCCATTCAGCTGTCTCCGAAAAAAACGTGCACACATGGGATCCAGTGCTGAAACAGCTATCTATATTGATTTTCCGACAGTAGTAAACTACACGGTTGGTTGTGATTCTACCAACCTAGGCCAAAAGACGAACAAAAATAAAAGAGAAGTCAAAGACTTTTCCCCGAACAGAGAAAATGCGACCTTGAATGGGCGTCGACGGCGCGGTTAGCAACATCAGAACGCACATGGCCTATCTCAAACTTTCGATAGTAATATTTAAGTCATATGGATTGTTTGCTAGAATGAGTAATGAACAGAAGGACGTAGAAACGTTAAAGAACCTAGTTTACGAAAACGGCAAACAAGTGCGATAAAGGATCTCTGAATTTTATGCCTCGTGTTATGAAGAGCATGTGGTGAGCAGTCAGCCACTTGTCTTATTGGTGAGCTGTTCATTGTCGATCTACATGGGAGATTGCTAGACTAGGTCGGGTGTTTGATGCTATGAACTATGCTATGTGGTCAGTGAGCTAAACAAAAACGAAATCGGGTCCGACCAGGTACTGTGAAGTTACCTACTGGAGAACGTATTTCATTTGCACTGTCTACAAAATATGCAGCAGACCGTAGGAAAAACGTAGGAGGAGCCTGGAGCGGGGTGAGCGCTGCCGACGTGGGTTAGTTATCGAATGTGACCCCCTCGATATGAACTGCAGTGAAGAGAAAACTACGTTTACAAAAAAGGAATTCTCAAGGTGCAGGAGAGGTGCTACGGAGAATGCAACACGAGGGGGACAAGTGTTGTCAGCTATAAGATTTCAGCGGAGCTGCTAAGCATGCTAGGATTGTTATTGATACTCATGCCCGAGAAAAGCAAAGATCTAGGTTGGAACCTCGGTCCGATTACCTGTCTTATTGTGTGATTCTTCAGTTTCTCCCGGCTTACTTGTTGCTCGAACAGTCCACGGGTATACTGCCGGTTCATAGTATCCAACAGGGCACAATATTTCGGCGATCAGACATGTCGCATCGTCAGGTGCGCTGCGAACTGTTCGAGCACCTGTCTTATTAATTCCCAAGTAGTGACGGAATTCGCAGGTGCCCCGAGTAATGGGAGGTAACGCTGGCCGCGGAGGTTCCCATGCGCAGACGGCGCGGCGACAGACGGCGAGGAATGCGCGTGGCTGCGGTCGCGGCGCGGCGCGGCGCGGCGCGGACGCTCATCGCGTATTCCCGGCCCGGCGCGCGGCCGCGGCTTTGAGCGCGGGCTTGGCAGTCGGCTCACGCGGGAGCCGCCCCGCCTGTTATGACGCTGGCAGCCGACAGCTAGCAGCTGCCCAGACATGCGCCGCCGTCCGACGCTACTAATGAACCCAGCCTCCACCCGGCGCAGCGGCCACTACATTTCGTTCTGTCCTCTCACCCCGCTGCTTTTGTCACTTGTGGCTTCCATCCCCTGCCTCCTTCGACTCCCCATCTACTCCTACAATAGGGTTACCATAATCATCATCATCATTTAAGACTGATTATGCCTTTCAGCGTTCAGTCTGGAGTTTAGCCCCCCTTATAAAATTCCTGCATGATCCCCTATTCAGTGCTAAGATTGGTGCCTCTTCTGATGTTAAGCCTATTACTTCAAAATCATTCTTAACCGAATCCAGGTACCTTCTACTTGGTCTATCCCGACTCCTCCTACCCTCTACTGCTGAACCCATCAGTCTCTTGGGTAACCTTGCTTCTCCCATGCGTGTAACATGACCCCACCATCTAAGCTTGTTCGCCCTGACTGCTACATCTATAGAGTTCATTCCCAGTTTTTCTTTGATTTCCTCATTATGGACAACCTCCTGCCGTTGTTCCCATCTACTGGTACCTGCAATCATCCTAGCTACTTTCATATCCGTAACCTCAACCTTCTTGCAGAAGAGAGTAGATCGTAGCTGAGCGCTCACTGCACTAGCTTTGCTACACCTCGCTTCCAGTTCTTTCACTATGTTGCCATCCTGTGAGAATATGCATCCTAAGTACTTGACACCGTCCACCTGTTCTAACTTTGTTCCTCCTATTTGGGACTTTATCCGTTTATATCTCTTTTCCGCTGACCTTTCGTTTTGGAGATGCTATTCTTCATACCGTAGTCCTTACATTTCTGATCTAGCTCTGAAATATTACTTTGCAAACTCTCAATCGAATTTGCCATCACAACTTAGTCATCCGCGTATGCGAGGCTGCTTATTTTGTGTTCACATATCTTAACCTCAACCCAGCCAGTCTATTGTTTTCAGCATATGATCCATAAATAATATGAACAACAGTGGAGACAGGTTGCAGCCTAAAGATCTGGTCCCAACAACTTCTAAGAGGCCTAAACCCATACTGATTTTCATCCAATTTGTCCTTAACTAATACTCGCACTTTCCTTTCAACAATAACTCAGAATATTTTCTCCACAACGCTGATTAAAGAGATATCTCTGTAGTTGTTACAATCTTTTCTGTTTCCATGTTTAAAGATTGGTGTTACCAGACGTCCGGAAATTCCCGGATGTGCCCTACATTCTAACCGTTTGTCCGGCGTCCGGGGTGACTTTTTGAAAAGTCTGTAATGTCCTACATTTTCAGAAACAAACAGTGATCATTAGGAATGAACTGCCAGCTGTGAAAATAGAAACGAATAATTGATTATTAGCCGCAACTGCAAGTCGCTATGGCAACACAGCTACGATGATACAGCATATACATTCCACAGTAACAAAGAACGATGGGTTTGGCTACACAGCATTTGAACTCTGGGTGAAAATGGACTTCGGTATCGGTGGTGTCTGCGTGCTGTGCAGATGTTGATAACGGTGCGATGAATGACGGGAAATCGAGACAATGAATCATAATACAGATGTGAAGAGCCAATGACTTGGTTTTCTCTCTCTTCCATTTGCTGATTATGCACAGTTAATTCACAATGCTTCTTTTACAAGCCGAAATGCCGAAACGAAAATGCAATTTCAGTGACGCATTATCGTTAAAGTATATATATTTCAAGTCAGGAAGAAGCGAATACGAAGCACAGTGCCTTATTTGTCCTCCAGGAACATATGTTTCTGTTGCACACAAAGGTAAGGTTATCAAACAGTTCTTTTTTTTATCTTTCATCTGACTATGATCAGCATATTGCTAAGGCGATTATTTACAGAGTTTTAATTTATAATTGACAGTTTTGGTATATTATCACTATATTAAGACGGAAATGTTTCTCTTGTAGGTACACAAGATTTGGAAGTACACCTGTCTTCCAAGAAACATACAAAATCTCAAAATTCTGCCAGTACTTCAGATATTAATAGTTTCCTTGCTCAGCCCACACAGTCAGCATGTCGTGTTAGTGCTGCAACGCTTGCATTTCACGTTGTTAATCACCACGCATCACACAAATTCATGGACTGAGCGCCAAAATTAAAAGCAAAACTATACAGTAATTCTCAAACTGCAAAGAAAGTTGAGTGCGTAAGAAAAAAGACTGAAGTAATTATTAACAAAGTCCTTGCACCACAACATCTAGAATAAACTTTTTTTTTTGGGGGGGGGGGGGGGGGGGGGGAGGTTGGCAGGAGACCTTACGCCAGCCTGCGTGAGCTAAACGTGTGCCTTTCGGCCTCCCCTAGTAACACGATGTTGGCTCTCCTGCCAACCACAACAACAACAACTAAAAGTGAACAAACATCAATTGTTGAGATGATCGCGATGTTAGATAATGTGTGTTGTCTTCTTAAGAATAGATTACAGAGTAATTTCATGTTACTGAAGTCGAAAAAGCTCTTGATAAGTGCTAGGGAGGAGGGCCTTGATAAAGAAGCTGACGGTTTTGAGCAGAAGGCTGTTTGGTTGTATGGCGAATGTCTGGGCTATTTAGATAAATAGTGTGTGTCCTATTCAGAACGCAGTTGTTTTAGATGGTTAAATTTAACTGCTAGAGTATGTATGGATGATGTACTAGAGTGTGTACAATTCTTGAGCGATAAAGGCATTGTAATAGATGATGTCAAGTGTTTTGATGGGATATGTAATGTGAAACAGTTTTTGTAACATCATAGTTTTGAACTTGAGAAATTGTCCTGTAGTGACAAGTGGGTTAGATATTTTAGTGGTAGCAAGCATGAGGACTGCCATTCTGAACTGCTCAAACTAATTCAGTATTTCTTTGCTATTCCTGCACATAATGCTAATGTTGAAATAATATTTTCACTAATAAGAGCACAGTGGACAGATGAAAGGAACAGATTATCTGTTGATTCGGTCAAAGGTATTGTTTTTGTAAGGTATAATTTTCAAAACTTAAGTTGTTTGAAATTTTTTGACTATATTTTAAACAAGCTAAATGTTGTGCACAGGAGTAGTTCTTCAGAGAAATATAACTGGCTGCTGTTGATTATCATATTTAACATTGTAAGTGTCAGAATTAAAAAAATATGTTAATGTATATGTCTGTGGGTATTATAAATAGCATTTAAATTTGAAATTTACATTTTTTTTTCATTCAGCGATAATGTCCTACATTTTTGACAGATGTCCTATACTTTTACCAATGTGTCCTACATTTCCATTAGACAATCTGGTAACCCTACAATAGATGAACTTGTTCCGCTGAAAGCATCTTTATAGATATCGTACTAGACGAGTTGAAAAAGCATTTCTTACTATGCAGTCAATATTGTAAACACACTGCTGGAAAGAAAGCAACACCGTCAAGGACAAGGTATTTCATTGACAAGTGAGGTGGCGTGCAATTCAGCATTGTAGGAGTGTATAGACAGCAATTGAGATCAAATGAAACACACATGTCACAGTGAAGGACGTCCAAACGCACAAATACACCCCTCTGATGGCAACGCAGACGAGTATTCCCGCAGATAAACGATCATAAAGGAGCCGAGACGCACCATGCGTCTTGTCCCAAGCATCTTGCGTTTTTTTTTTTGTTTTCTTTTTTTTTGTTTGCAATTCGAAAAAGGTTCTCACGGGCCCCGTCAATGATTGGTTCACGCTTTATCATGTCCCATATGTGTTCAAGTGGCAAGAGATTTAGTGATCTTGTTGGCCAGGGCGGACTATGAAGAGCATGTATGTGGACGTACATTGACCTGCTGGAAAAGCATATCGCCTTCCTGACGAACAAATGGTAGCAGCACGGAGATGACAGCCTGTCCCATGCATATTGCTAATCATTGCAATTACAACACCATGCAGGAGAGCAAATAACGAACTTTAACTTATTGTCCATGTATGGTATAGTAGGAAGAATACGCGATTAAATGCATAGATGATTTGGCGTTATACAAGGTATTAAATACAGTACACAGAGCTACCATCTCTGGCAGAAACAATGGGCTAGGTAACGTTTCGAACTGAGCAGATACGGCGCTTCAGTCTGGAACCGCGCGACCGCTACGGTCGCAGGTTAGAATCCTGCCTCGCGCATGGGCGTGTGTGATGTCCTTAGGTTAGTTAGGTTTAAGTAGTTCTAAGTTCTAGGGGACTGATAACCTCAGCTGTTCAAGTCCCATAGTGCTCAGAGCCATTTGAGCAGATACGGCATGTCATTCGATACTGCTTCAACTCTGTGCCCGAGTTCATCTCGTAGTGTCCGCTGAACTTCCCAATCTCTCAGCAACTTGTAAGCAAATGTTTTCAGTCGGTGAGAGATCTGGAAAACGTGATGGCCAAATTCAAGGTTGAGGTAGGTCAGGAAAAATGCGTCTTGCACTATCACGATCAAAGCTACCGTCACTACGTAAATACTTGAGAGACGTAACGCCTACTGTCCGAATTACTAGCTGTGTGACCCAGAAATGATAGTTTTGTCTATTCAGTAATAGCCCATATCATGGCAGCAAGTTTCTGGACCAGTATGAAGACGACGAAAGCGATCTGGCAACGGTCGTAGTCTTCCACGGCGCTACTATACGCTGAACTGGGATTCATCTGAAGAAAGGACATGTTCCTCTGTCCAGCGTTGTCATTGGACACACCAATGTCGGCACGCCTCGTCAAGGAAAGGGCTGCAACAAGCGTCGCGGCGCCGACAGTTATGAGGCTCAGTATATCATCGTACTGTGTGAGTAATTGTTTTTTCTTTCCAAAAAAGCCCACTTTCTTGTTCAAGATAGGTTACGTGGCTGAACTATTCTGCACGCCTGAGCTAAATATGTCTGTCCCCAGGGTGCTAGTCGTATGGGACTGTTGACGTCCTCATTGGTGTTCAGTGCAGCCCTCTTTAAGATATTAACTCCATGTTAGCATAGGACTAGTGGAAACATAGCAAACACAAGCAGCGACAATGCTGGCCCGTTAACTGTATTGTCGATAGGCCACGACCCAGCCACTGCCGAATTACAAAACACGCCGCTAGACTTTTCTGCTTCGTGCATGAGGCATAACACGATATTCTGAATGTACAATCTGCTGCACAATCGCTCCTGATTTATAAAATATCATGATGTTATCGCTACCTAGTTCGTGCGGTTGCACCAAAATGCTTATCATTTACACATCCAAGCATGTAGTAAATTTCACGTCAGTTTGAGAACAGTTACATGTCGCCTTCATGATGTTAGTATTTCAGTGGCCGACAGCGATTTCCGATTTGGCTGTCGGTTTAGTTTCACGACTACTTGTGTCGGTTCGAAATATTATAGTATTCCCGACACAACGAACAGTGACTTTCGCATTTTCGTAACTACCAACAATGTCTGCCCATCACGCATCTCTCCCATTTCCGTTCAGTTATTAGGTCTTAATGACGTTATAGTACCTGACAGTCTATTAAGTATCCAAATTAGATGTAGAAACGGAAGCATGTTTCGTCGAATGATTATAAGAAGGAACAGAATCAGGCCAAAACAACACAGTACTTCACACGCAGATCAATTATTGGCACCTTATCGACAAGAACTGGGTTTCAGCTGTTTGGTCCCTTGCCAAATGGCACTGTAGTAGCATCCTTTATATACGGGCGGGGAATAACATTTTTATACTGCGTCTCATTTAATTTAAACTCTCTTTAATTTGCCGGCTTCTTTCATGCTGCTGCTTGATGAGGAGCTTGTAGCCGTTGTCGATGATACCTCTATCATACATTTATTATTGACGTTTGTTGTACACATTATTACGTGCCACATTAATTCATCTTAAAACCAATTATTTTAATTAGTTGTAAACAACGGATCTTGCATATCGTGGTAATTGGCAAAACTGTCCGCCTATGTTATATTATTAAAGAAAAAAAGTAAAAAAAAATCATTACAAAGACGCTATTGTGTTCTGATGTGATATTGTTGTGATTATACAACGGCTTCCTAAAGCTAAAAATCAAACAATACACGGACATGACTCTATCGTCATTTGTTTTTCAACTGTCGATCTCCACCGGAAGTCAATTAATCACTTATGCCACAGATGCGTCTGTATGGTTAGTTGAAATAATTTCAACAATTAAGTCGACTCCTCTGAAGGGAGAAACAGACATGTTCATCGAAACAGAAATATGCTGGACGAAAAAGCATCGTTTCTAACCTACTGGCAGGTTGAAACAGCATTGTTGTGTGCATTGGCCGACTCCAGAACTGTGAGTCGGGGTAATAACGCGCAGTCTGTTATACGGGGTTTTATGAAATCCTGGTAAAAACTGCATCTTAATGCATTTGAATTAATAATCTGTAATGATGAAAACACACAGAACTCCGATGAGAGTGTGAGAAAAGAGAGGTACAATTTCGCAGGGGTTTTGATATGCAAGGGGAGTTTACCTGAATACCGTAACATGGTGTCCCGCGGCGACGGTGGCCTCAATGGCAAGCGGTTCCGGAATCAGAACTGAGACCCACCCTTCACGGAGATGGCCACATGACATATCTCGTCTCTAGCAGTGTGCATCTGCGAGTGACATTTCTTGCTGCACTGGCTCCTCCCGGGCTGTCAACCTAGTTGGGGTCGTAGGATCTCTCCTTCCACAGGAACAACAGGAGAATTTTGTAAGTTTCCGATTAGGGTAGATTTTGCACGAATCTTGAGGCTGGCAATATCCGTGCTGTCTTCGCTTAGTCTGAATTGAGCGGTGTCGCTCTCACTTCATGTCCTAAGAAGCAGGCCATTGTAAAGTATGTCTCAAAACACGATCATGAACCTTATGTCGTCAAATGTGAACACAGCTCTTCTTCTGCCATAACCATCGCTCACGCCATTGTTAGAGTTTACATATGTATAGCCCAGTCGTATTAATGTGATCATGTGTCAAAACCTGAATAACTAGTTTCCACAGCGCGTACCACTGCCAGAAGTGCAACAAGTACAAGAAGACAGTCAATGAGTTTCTGGGAGGTACTGGCAGGAATGTAAAGTTATGCCAACTGCATTGCCGTGGCAAGCTGCGGTAGTCATCTTGGCTGAGGATGCTTAGCGGAACAGCCCAATCCAGGAGGTCTCACAGATTCTCGATTAGGTTTCAGTTCGGTGAGTTTGGTGACCAACGGAGTGAGGTAAACTCATTGCGGTGCTTTTCACACTACACATGTACACTGCAAATTCTGTGACACATTGCCTTGTGCTACTAGTAGCTGGCAATGTTCTGAGAAAAAACAAACAACATGCAGGGGTGAACACGGTCCTCAATGACTTGTGTTGATCCACTGTGCATTGTAGAATGACTAGATCATCCAGCGAACGCCCCGAAAACATTCCTCATGCCATAACCCCCCCACCCCACCCCACCCTATTCCGGCCTCGACCCTACCGACGATGGTTGCTGGGTGTTTGCTTTCAGACGTTTCACACCGTACCCGCCGATGCCCATATTCCATCTGAAAAGGCCATCTGTCACCCCACAGTGCTATACTGCCGAGAAAATTCCGACCTTCGACAATGAACAGCATTCAGCATGGATGCATAAGCCAGGCGCCTGCTGTGTAGGCCCATATGCAGCAACGTTCGTTGAGGAGACACTGTTGGTAACCTCTTGGTACATCTGGGCAGCAGACATTCATATTGTTGATTCACCTCGATGGGCAATGAATGCACAACCTTCAGTGCGAATGCACAGTTACATTTGACCTGCATATGGAATCTAAAGTTAGCGAGCATGGCGAACACGATTGAGGACTGCGGACAGGTGGCGCTTGGAGGGAATGTGAGTCGACAGTGAGCGTTCAGAGAGCCAAGACAGTCCACGTGAGACGTACGGGTGGCGCATTGGTTAACGCAGCTGCATAGTAAGCAGGTGATCCCGGGTTCGAGTCCTGATCCGGCACACATTCTCACACGTCGCCGTTGATTCCGCATAAAGTCCCGATGCAGCTGATTCATTTGTCCCTCCCCCTTTCCTTTCAATTCTTCCCCCTTCACCTTCAGTTTACATAACAATAATATTTCAGTTAACATCAATCATTTGTAGAAGTAATGGAGTGAATAAGTGTGAACGTAAATTTACATAAAATGTGAATATCAATATCATATCCAATTAGGTATAAATGAATGTATTTTTAACTGTAATATGAAGTGAATTACACACATGGCATGAGAGATCATCCAGAATATCTTCTTCTTCATTTTTCAAAAAGGTCAGTTACTCTAAAAAAATATCCATCCGAACAAGCCTTGAAGGCCACTGCTGTGTCATCATCATTCGATAGGTGTCTATGGACGCGCACATAGAGTGGAATGTAGTCAGCACACTGCTCTCCACCCCGTTCTCAGTTTTCATGTCCGGAGACGCTACTTCAATGTCAACATGTATTTAAGTGAACGATGCGGACTGGACGAGCCAGGGAAGCGCCTCATTCTGCATCAGCATTAACTTATTCAAATTTCTTGTAGATTTGTTCTAGCCAATAAGGTCATAGACTCTTCCCGTACTCTGTAGAGCTAATAAGATTTATATAGGCTGAAATATCAGGAAGTCGCAGTCACGGTGACAGCAACACGTGCTTCTCCATGTTCGAACAAGTTTTGTGGATTACAGCACAAGTATGAAGTAGACAAAGACTCGCTGTTGTAGGGAGGAGCAGATGTGATTTCAGATACCGGACATGTAAATAATTCATAAAGGAACATGAAAATGTTACTAATTTTAAGACTGTGTTTATAGGAAAGAACATTAATTTCACGTGGCTAGTTACGTAGGTTTTGTTGTAGAGGAAAAATCTCCCTGCTCAGATATGCTCTACGAAACACTCGGGCGAGCAATAAAAACTAGTGCACATTTATCTCGAACTACAAAAATCACATTTCACCAAACTTAAGCTTACTGCAGGTGGGGGGGGGGGGGGGGGGGGTTGGAGTGGTGAATCTCCCAGATTCCATTAGGTGACAACCCTAGGAAAGCGGACGATAGGGTTTGCTCATCTGTGACGCTGTCTCAAGGCTGAAGCGCAATGGGTTCACAGCCGTTTTGGATGGGATTCATGGAACTCTGGTTCTAGACATTTGGCATGCTGCCCTCGTCAGTCGGGGACACACTCGCGGAGAAGTAAGTAATGATAGTGTGAGCGAGGGATGCAACAACGGCTTCCCGAAGAACATCTTGCTTAACCATGATGCCTAACAGTTGTTTAGATAAGGACCTGCCAGTTAGTGATGAGACATCAGTGTAGATGATTAATAAATGCAGCATTATGGTTGAAGGATTTTTTATATTTTTCGTTTTCATTTAAAAAATTTTTTGATTGTTTATTTCCTTTATGATTATTTTCAGTAATTGTAAAAAATGCTTGACTGACAGAACTTGATGTATATGTTAATAATGACTGTATATAACTACCTGTAATTAAGTGAAAATGCCTAACCTTTGGATTCCATGTAACAGGAGACCAAATTCTTAACATTAACAAATAACGATGAAACAACTAATAAAGATTCTGCCTCCTCAAATGTGTGGGATAAAGTAACCAAGGCTTTCCGTTCAACAGAATTTTGCTTTGAACAGTATTCAGTGTCGAAAGACTGTTTATTGAACACTACAGCGCAAATACTTTACGTATATAATTTTCTGTTGTTATTCGAAAGAGAGGAACACTGCGGTTTCCTGCCCGAACAATGCAGCCCGCCGTCTTGGTGTAGCCAGCCCTCTCTTCTCAGTTAGTACTTACCGTGGAGCAGAATACTTCAATCTTCAAACTTATTTTATGTCCAAATGCTAAATTTCCGGGCATGGTTTCCGTATCAAAACTTTATACGCTAAAACCCTTCTATAAACGCTAGAAGTCTGAAATAAGAACTCTGAATACTGTTTTTTCACACACTGATAACAGTCGGGTGTCAGCAGTTCACTGAAATCTCGTACGCATCATCACTACGAGACGTGTTCTTGTTTATTGTAAAGATGTGCAAAGCATTTCAAGGGAAGTCTATTTATTATTCTCGTGGAATACTAGGCGTGAAAGTATACACCAGAGTTTGCATTTTCGAACTGCACGTATTGAAAGTCAATGAGTCCCGAGAAGAGGCAGTAAAACCAATTGCATCTGCATGATAACATTGTCATGCGTGGCAATGCACTTGGCTCGTTGAGCCAGAGCTGCCACTGCGCACCATTAGTATTACTTCACGAAGTAGGCGCCTGCAGATGGCCAGCTAGCACAATGAGAAAAGTTTTTCTCTTGACGATTGCTCTCTGCTAATTGTCGTATTAGCGGGCAATTTTAAGTTCTCGTAGATGACCATCTCAGTGCATATGCCGTTACGGTGAATAAACATGTTTTTGTAGATGTAAATACAGAATTTATTGATTTCTAAGGTTTTTATCAAAATCTTTACCTCTCTTTCAACTTCTTCCGATTCAGGAAAACGAGCTTACATGTGCATAGATAGGTCTCAGTCATAGAAGTGAGTATGATGATATTTTTATACAGTCGCAGAAAACGTCCATACATAAAATATTAAAGTTCATTACTGAAACAAAGATTGCGTCAAATTAGCTGAGTTGAAGCCGCGGCATTGTATTATGATTGTGCTGTGCGAGGGAGCAGAGACTAATGTAGAGTTATTTGGCTACTAGTTTCGACGTTGCATCAACGCCATCTTCAGGCCCATACACTTTGATGAAATCAATTGTGTGTGGCTGAGTTCTAGAAGTCCGCGGTGAGACCAATATGTAGCCAAATAAATATGAAATTATACCAGCTGATGTCCCACCATAATCTAATTTAAATATGGACGTATGAAGAAAATATGTCGTCCTATCCACCTCACTCCTTCCCTCAAATACCTTGGCCTCACCCTCGACCGCCACCTCACCTGGACTCCCCATCTCCTTAACAGCCGAACTAAGTTAATAATTGGCTCCTTTACCGACCCCCAGACTCCGATGATATAGTTGCGGAACAGTTCAGAGAAAATTTGAGTCTCGTAACAAATAAATACCCCACTCATACGGTTATAATTGGTGGGGACTTCAACCTTCCCTCGATATGTTGGCAAAAATACTTGTTCATAACCGGTGGTAGGCAGAAAACATCTTCCGAGATTGTCCTAAATGCTTTCTCCGAAAATTATTTCGAGCAGTTAGTCCACGAACCCACGCGAATTGCAAATGGTTGCGAAAACATACTTGACCTCTTAGCCACAAACAATCCAGAGCTGATAGAGAGCATCATGACTGATACAGGGATTAGTAATCACAAGGTCGTTGTAGCTAGGCTCAATACCGTTTCTTCCAAATCCACCAGAAACAAACGCAAAATAATTTTATTTAAAAAAAGCGGATAAAGTGTCACTAGAAGCCTTCCTAAGAGACAATCTCCATTCCTTCCGAACTGACTATGCAAATGTAGACGAGATGTGGCTCAAATTCAAAGATATAGTAGCTACAGCAATTGAGAGATTCACACCTCATAAATTGGTAAGAGATGGAACTGATCCCCCGTGAAACACAAAACAGGTCCGAACGCTGTTCCTGAGGCAACGGAAAAAACATGCGAAGTTCAGAAGAACGCGAAATCCCGAAGATTGGCTAAACTTTACAGACGCGCGAAATTTGGCACGAACTCCAATGCGAGATGCCTTTAATAGGTTCCACAACGAAACATTGTCTCGAAATTTGGTAGAAAATCCGAAGAAATTCTGGTCGTATGTAAAGTACACAAGCGGCAAGACGCAGTCAATACCTTCGCTGCGCAGTGCTGATGGTACTGTTACCGACGACTGTGCCGCTATAGTGGAGTTATTGAACTCAGTTTTCCGAAATTCCTTCACCAAGGAAGACGAATGGAATATTCCAGAATTTGAAACACGAACAGCTGCTAGCATGAGTTTCTTAGAAGTAGATACCTTAGGGGTTGCGAAGCAACTCAAATCGCTTGATACTGGCAAGTCTTCAGGTCCAGATTGTATACCGATTAGGTTCCTTTCAGATTACGCTGACACAATAGCTCCCTACTTACCACTCATATACAACCGCTCGCTCACCGATAGATCTGTAACTACAGATTGAAAAATTGCGCAGGTCGCACCAGTGTTTAAGAAGGGAAGTAGGAGTAATCCATCTAACTACAGACCTATATCATTGACGTCGGTTTGCAGTAGGGTTTTGGAACATATACTGTATTCAAACATTATGAATCACCTCGAAGGAAACGATCTATTGATACGTAATCAGCATGGTTTCAGAAAACATCGCTCTTGTGCAACGCAGCTAGCTCTTTATTCGCATGAAGCAATGGCCGCTATCGACAGGGGCTCTCAAGTTGATTCCGTATTTCTAGATTTCCGCAAAGCTTTTGACACCGTTCCTCACAAGTGACTTGTAATCAAACTGCGGGCCTATAGGGTATCGTCTCAGTTGTGCGACTGGATTCGTGATTTCCTGTCGGGAAAGTCGCAGTTCGTAGTAATAGACGGCAAATCATCGAGTAAAACTGAAGTGATATCAGGTGTTCCCCAGGGAAGCGTCCTGGGACCTCTGCTGTTCCTGATCTATATAAATGACCTGGGTGACAATCTGAGCGGTTCTCTTAGGTTGTTCGGAGTCTAGTAAGGTCATCGGAAGACCAGTATCAGTTGCAAAGCAATTTAGAAAAGATTGCTGTATGGTGTGTCAGGTGGCAGTTGACGCTAAATAACGAAAAGTGTGAGGTGATCCACATGAGTTCCAAAAGAAATCCGTTGGAATTCTATTACTCGATAAACAGTACAATTCTCAAGGCTGTCAATTCAACTAAGTACCTGGGTGTTAAAATTACGAACAACTTCAGTTGGAAAGTCCATATAGATAATATTGTGGGGAAGGCGAGCCAAAGGTTGCGTTTCATTGGTAGGACACTTAGAAGATGCAACACGTCCACTAAAGAGACAGCTTACACTACACTCGTTCGTCCTCTGTTAGAATATTGCTGCGCGGTGTGGGATCCTTACCAAGTGGGATTGACGGAGGACATCGAAAGGGTACAAAAAATGGCAGCTCGTTTTGTATTATCACGTAATAGGGGAGAGACTGTGGCAGATATGATACGCGAATTGGGATGGAAGTCATTAAAGCAAAGACGTTTTTCGTCGCGATGACATCTCTTTGCGAAATTTCAGTCTCCAACTTTCTCTTCCGAATGCCAAAATATTTTGTTGAGCCCAACCTACATGGGTAGGTATTATCATCAAAATAAAATACGAGAAATCAGAGCTCGAACAGAAAGGTTTAGGTGTTCGTTTTTCCCGCGCGCTGTTAGGGAGTGGAATGGTAGAGAGATAGTATGATTGTGGTTCGATGAACCCTCTGCCAAGCACTTAAATGTGAATTGCAGAGTAGTCATGTAGATGTAGATGTAGACCTGTTCATTCCCTGCTAGTCGCCAATCATGAGGTCGTAACAGTCGATGAATTTAGTAATATAGAAACCTGTATTATTTTTTTTCAAATGATAGCTCGCAAATAACTATGAATTTTGTCGCGTGATAAATATAGGTAAAAGTTATGTAATACCTGTCATAATAATTAGCTTCACAGTTACAAGCTACAATACGAGGGTCGACTCGATATTTGATTGATAAAACGCCGAATATACCGGGTGATCAAAAAGTCAGTATAAATTTGAAAACTGAATCAATCACGGAATAATTTAGATAAAGAGGTACAAATTGACACACATGCTTGGAATGACATGGGGTTTTATTAGAACAAAAAAATACAGAAGTTCAAAAAATGTCCGACAGATGGCGCTTCATCTGATCAGAATATCAATAATTAGCATAACAAAGTAATACAAAGCAAAGATGATGTTCTTTACAGGATATGCTCAATACGTCCACCATCATTCCTCAACAATAGCTGTAGTCGATGATAATGTTGTGAACAGCACTGTAAAGCATGTCTGGAATTATGGTGAGACATTGGCGTCGGATGTTGTCTTTCAGCATCCGTAGAGATGTCGGTCGATCACGATACACCAGCGACTTCAGGTAACCCCAAAGCCAGTAATCGCACAGACTGAGGTCTGGGAACCTGGGAGCCAAGCATGACGAAAGTGGTGGTTGATCACACGATGATCACCAAACGACGCGCGCAAGAGACCGTTCACGCGGACATTTTGTGAACTTTTTTTTGTTCTAATAAAACCCCATGTCATTCCAAGCATGAGTGTCAATTTTTACCTCTCTATCTACATTATTCTGTGGTTTATTAAGTTTTCAAATTTATACGGACTTTCTGATCAATCAGTATTTTCTGAACCTGCTTCCCTAGAGCAACGGTAATTAACACCCTCGCTACTTCAGACGTGCTCTTTCCACTCTGTGCTGAGGTGGCTGTACTGCTCGCGAAAGGCTAGTGCCTGTTAAATACTTATCATCCGATTTTTCGAAAAATATTAGATGAAAGAATTTTGTTTTTCAAGGTCGTGTAGTCCGCTGTCTTCTCTAAATAAACGGATGCATTTTTTTTCCTTATACGCCATAGTTACAGTGCTACATTAAAGTAAGAGAAACACTGCGCGAAATTTTAAAGATTTTGCAGAGGGACAAAATCATTGCGTAAACTTAGCATGTGATCGATTTTAGCTGATACGTTTCAGAAAATGAAATATAGATATCTAATTTTTAGTTGAAATTGAGAGCAGAAGGAGATCTCATTTCGTTCTCGCCTTATTAAGTATTTTATCCGAAAGACAGTCCTGTTTGATGCTCCCTATCACATCCACGCTCATCGCATAATCTTGGTCATAACAATCGCCGGATCTCAAACGATTCAAAATTCGAAAATAAGTTTCTTGCAAAAGATAGCATGCAGTGAGGCATGTATGTTGTATGATAAATATTTGAAAGTTTTTTATTTGCCGAGATATGGAAGTAGCTCATTTGCAGCACTGAGAGGTTGACGACTCAGGACGCATTTAGATGTCCATATCACTGTGTGGAAAATCCAAGTACGGCGCGCATACATGTCTACAGCACTTTGGGAAGGGCGCAGCAAGATGTGTATACACGCCCACGGCAGTGACAACGTTAAAAATGGTTTCACATAATGTTAGTGCATCCATTAATAGACCTAGGAATGGTCACATGAGAAATGGTCAACAGAGAAACTTCTGCTGTCATTGGTTGTTGTGCCTGAAGGAATTGATGTCTTGCGGGAAATGCCCCATATTGCCACGTGGCCAACATAGTAATTCAATATTGTCATTTGCTGATAGTCCGCACCCGGTAGCTGACTGGTGCCGGAACGGTACCTCAGCGTGTTCGGTCAGAGGGTTAGCTACCCTCTGCAATAAAAAAATTGAGCTAATGGATCAACGAAGAACTGCAACGGATGTCTTGCGACGTCCGCCCCGAGCAGATACAGCGAACGTAAACAAACAAAACTAGATTTTAAAAAAGTGGTCAGCGCGACAGAATGTCAATCCTAGAGGCCCGAGTTTGATTCCTGGCTGGGTCGGAGATTTACTTCGCTCAGGGACTGGGTGTTGTGTTCTCCTAATCATCATCATTTCATCCCCATCGACGCTTAAGTCGCCGACGTGGCGTCAGATCGAAAGACTTGCACCCGGCAAACGGTCTACCCGACGGGAGGCCCTAGTCACACGACATTTACATTTTTATTTCCTGACAGTAACCGTAAGAAAACTGCATTAAAAGTTGTAACTCCTTCCTAATATAACGCTGTTTCCTCTGAGTAAGACATGTACATAAAAATGTATCACAACTGGTATGTACTGGGCGTTATTATAACTAAATATTGTGGCAACAAGTGCACACCTGATGTAGTTAATCAAAGGTTTTGCTATTTGATACTGCGTTGTGTTAACAAGAAATCTAATTTGTCTCGCTATTTGTTTACTGTAGTCTTCAGCCCGAGGCCTGTGTTCATACAGCGCTCCACAGTAGTCTATCCAGTGTAAAACTCTTCGTCTCTACATAATTACTGCGTGCAACATCCATTCTAATCTGTTTACCGTTATTAATCCATTGTCTCCCTCTACAGTCTTGCCTCCATTACGAAACTGACGATTTCTTAGTGCCTCAGACTATGTCCTGTCAACCTATCCATTGTTTTAGACGAATTCTGCCAAGATTTGCACCTCAGTTTGATTCAGTAGCTCTACATTAATTATGTGATCTACATATCTAATCCTCAGAATTCTTCTTCAGCAACACGTTTCGAGCCCATCCATTGTCTTCTTGACAGAACTGTTTATCATCTGCGTTTCACTTACGTACAAGGCTACCCTCAGCACAAATACCTTCTTAAAATGCCTCCAAACATTTAAATTTGGATTTGATGTCTACAATTTTTTCTTTTCCAGATAACCTTTGATTGCTGTTGCCCGTCTGCATTTTGTACTCTCTGTACTTCTGCCTTGCGAATTACTGCTTCCTATTCAAGTCCTTGAAGTCTTACAACTGCAGTCTGGTTTCTATACTAGTTGTAGATAATCTTGTGCCCAGTGTTTTATCCCTGATACCTCCGAATTTTCAAACCGTATATTTCAGGCCAGACTGTCAAAAGCCTTCTCTAAACCTACAATTGCTATAAACAATTGTTTGCTTGCCTTCCATATATGTATGAAGATAATAGATAGGATCAATATTGTATCATATGTTCACACATTTCACAGGAATCTAACATCTTGCTCTTGTTAGTTTGTTTAGCCCATCCTCCCTCCGCTCTACATATTCCTTCTACCTTTCAGCCTTCTCTTCTTTACTTAGTTCTTGGCTGGCAGCTGGATGCTTGATATTGATATAGCTGCTTCTATTTGCCACAAATTTTTCTGTTAATTTAATTTTCCTACATGTAGCATCCACCTTTCCCAAGAGCACAAAATGGTGATGAGAGAGTGACTAGGAGGAAAATTCATGGTGTAACCTCCCCACAAAATAAAGTAATATGAATAATACTCTCATTTAGCATAACTACCCAACAGTGAAAATATAATACAATATGACAAACCTATAACCTTTCAATAATTGACAGTCAATTTAACCTGGTAAATTTTGGACGTCAGCAATGCTGCGTAATGGCCCTGATACATCATTCTGAATAAACTGAAAAATCTTACCTTAATTAGATCGACGGATAACGCGTATATATCTGCTCCTATAAGAAATTTTCCTGGCGCAGCTAAGTGCAATGCTGGCCGATAGAAATGTGTTATTAAAAAGGAAAGAACTGACTTTTCTTTTCAATAATCGGGATTGCCAAGGATTGGAGAAATTAGTGAATTCTTTAAATTGAGAGAAATGTCAAAAGTTACTTTTTATGAGAATGATTATTATTAACAGATTTTTTAAAAACATTTACATGGGACTTGATGTAACAATACTACATATGCGCGAGGCTGCTTTTACCTTATCCTACAACGCAAGGGTTCCGCCATCGCTGCACACAACCGGCCCAGCCAACACGATACACCAGACACGACTGCTCGCTAGTAACAACTTACTCCTACTGCTACACAAGTTTCTACTGGAGTCAATACTGCTCTTTGGTCTCAGATTCTCTTCTAGCTTACATATCGCAGGCAGCGCGTGAGCAATACATCGAAATTACATCAGCTCGAGTGCGCTAGCAACAAATTCTTTAATCATGGACCTCTTACATAACCCTCCACTGGGGGGCAAAAATTTGGCAGCGATGGTGAGTCAATTGGACTTGCCATGAGCAACAAAATTTTCTATAATCTATTTAGTTACTGTGTCTACAGTCACAGAGTACATACATCATTGATAAGTGCAGAACATACACTCCTGGAAATTGAAATAAGAACACCGTGAATTCATTGTCCCAGGAAGGGGAAACTTTATTGACACATTCCTGGGGTCAGATACATCACATGATCACACTGACAGAACCACAGGCACTTAGACACAGGCAACAGAGCGTGTACAATGTCAGCACTAGTACAGTGTATATCCACCTTTCGCAGCAATGCAGGCTGCTATTCTCCCATGGAGACGATCGTAGAGATGCTGGATGTAGTCCTGTGGAACGGCTTGCCATGCCATTTCCACCTGGCGCCTAAGTTGGACCAGCGTTCGTGCTGGACGTGCAGAACGCGTGAGACCACGCTTCATCCAGTCCCAAACATGCTCAATGGGGGACAGATCCGGAGATCTTGCTCGCCAGGGTAGTTGACTTACACCTTCTAGAGCACGTTGGGTGGCACAGGATACATGCGGACGTGCATTGTCTTGTTGGAACAGCAAGTTCCCTTGCCGGTCTAGGAATAGTAGAACGATGGTTTCCATGACGGTTTGGATGTACCGTGCACTATTCAGTATCCCCTCGACGATCACCAGAGGTGTACGGCCAGTGTAGGAGATGGCTCCCCACAAGATGATGCCGGGTGTTGGCCCTGTGTGCCTGGATCGTATGCAGTCCTGATTGTGGCGCTCACCTGCACGGCGCCAAACACGAATACGACCATCATTGGCACCAAGGCAGAAGCGACTCCCATCGCTGAAGACGACACGTCTCCATTCGTCCCTCCATTCACGCCTGTCGCGACACCACTGGAGGCGGGCTGCACGATGTTGGGGCGTGAGCGGAAGACGGCCTAACGGTATGCGGGACTGTAGCCCAGCTTCATGGAGACGATTGCGAATGGTCCTCGCCGATACCCCAGGAGCAACAGTGTCCCTAATTTGCTGGGAAGTGGTGGTGCGGTCCCCTACGGCACTGCGTAGGATCCTGCGGTCTTGGCGAGCATCCGTGCGTCGCTGCGGTCCGGTCCCAGGTCGACGGGCACGTGCACCTTCCGCCGACCACTGGCGACAACATCGTTGTACTGTGGAGACCTCACGCCCCACGTGTTGAGCAATTCGGCGGTACGTCCACCCGGCCTCCCGCATGCCCACTATACGCCCTCGCTCAAAGTCCGTCAACTGCACATACGGTTCACGTCCACGCTGTCGCAGCATGCTACCAGTGTTAAAGACTGCGATGGAGCTCCGTATGCCACGGCAAACTGGCTGACACTGACGGCGGCGGTGCACAAATGCTGCACAGCTAGCGCCATTCGACGGCCAACACCGCGGTTCCTGATGTGTCCGCTGTGCCGTGCGTGTGATCATTGCTTGTACAGCCCTCTTGCAGTGTCCGGAGCAAGTATGGTGGGTCTGACACACCGGTGTCAATGTGTTCTTTTTTACATTTCCAGGAGTGTATTAAGAAATTAAATAGAGTGCATATGCACTGAGTACAAAACATATTCAGAAATGACAAAGTATATACGCAATGAATACAAAATACATTAACAAAATAGAGTGCACACGCACTGAGTATAAAACATATTCAGAAATGACAAAGTATATACGCAATGAGTACAAAATATATTAACAAAATAGAGTGCACACACATGATAAAAGTTTTTATCATTTTACAAGAATTTAAATGCACTGTATAAGCCTTTACTATTTTACAGGAACTAGGAAAGGAATGGGAAGGATTGCATCATGGTTGTAGCACAGTAGGTTGCACGTAGCTGCACTGAAATTCCATATCTTTCTACAGAAGCACAACACCAACTGAGACAATCTGAAGTTCTCTTCCCTGAAGTATTTATCAGTGTAGCCAAGACACTGAAATGTTGTATTAATATTCAGTGTTATCATTTTGGTGGTACATTAGGTACACCAAACAGTAGGACCATAATAACATCTCCATTGTTCAAGGTGGTGGACAGCTTGATACGTCAACACCACATTCTTGTAGAATCCATACTCTTACAGCAACGTAGAATTAGTGCAAAAACCAATATAGTGCTCCATGATCATGAGGATGGACACGACAAACGGATATTGCATTAATTGCTGGTAATTAGGTCAGAAGGTGAAAGTCTTATGCTAGTCATCATAGAATTACACTAGTGTATCAACCGATATGAACAATTATTGGCACTCATTGGCTAGTTACTAGAGATGTAGTAGGTATTTAGTATTACAAAACACTATTCATAACTCATCTAATTGAATCAGTGGCATTTTTTGCTAGCAATGCATTGCACTGGCATCGATAATTAATTTCTGGGGCATGAAAATATTTGCTTTTGACTTATTGCTGGAAATAAGGATTATTAACGTCATTCGTCATGAGTCAGCTGTAGCAAGGTTATGAAACAAGTACAGTATATATGATCACATTCATAAATGATAGACACAACTGGGTAAAAAAATGCAAGTACTAGAACAGGTTTAATAACTAACTACTTATAGCATGTTATGTCACGAAAAACTTCTCCTCGAAAAATACCAAATGGATTATTGAGCTGAAAGAAGAAATGCATATTATGCTGAAAAATAGTGAACTTCGAGTTAACAGGTAATGAAACGTGTACTTAATATGTATGTACTCTAGCTGTCTTTTCCAAAACATTCAGTCATTATACTATGCAACATAAGACATACTGTCAAAAGGAACTGCAACAAATACTTAAATAACTACATAGCATTTCTTAGCTAACAGTAAATATATAAACTACATCATTATCATCATCTGCAAAGAAAAACTTCATTATCCATATTACCATAACTTCATCACTATAATCACCTGCAAAGAAAAACTTCATTATTCGTATTAGCATATTCTTCATATAACTATTCATCATCATTTATTATCATCTACAAAAAATAGACCCTTCATTATGCATATTCATATTACCATTTACTTCATACAACTATTCATTATCATTCATTACTTCATATAGTATAGAGTTTCTTACTTCTAGCATATTTCATCACTAAAATTAACATCTTTAGTTAAGTGTGACAGTCTGCATCAATCGCCTTGGATTCTGAAAGAAAAATAATTAGTCAAGACTGCTGCCATACGATGTGTACAATATATTCTGGTTAATGCTTGTTAATTCCGATCCATTTACTCTTCATGACAATATATTGCATTTTCTTTCCTTCATTCTGATGGTAAAATTTCCATTTCATAGTAAACCACTGTGGTTGTTTAATTCATTTCTTTTACACGGCATTGCTTTCTGAAAAATGACGAATAAGGATTAATATCTTGCATTTAATTCATATACCCACTAAATAAAAACTTGTTTCTAGTAATATAATTAAGCATATAGCATAGCATGACAGAAAACATATTAGGTCAATAACATAGACAATTTTCAAGTGCAAAAAATGTATACACAGTATCATAATGTAGTGCCAAAAAAAATCTAGAATAGGCAAAATATCATGACAGAAAACGTATTAGGTTAAAAACATAGACAGTTTTCAAGTGCAAAAAATTTACACACAGTATCATAATGTAGTAGCAAAAAATGTAAAATCGTCAAGATGTTGAGATATCATAAGGAAAAATGTCAAAGTCAACTGTTGTTTGTTACATCTTAAAGATTTCATAGTGTATACAGACAAAAATTCTACTTTCGATAGGAAAACAATCATACATACACAAAAAATCGAAAATGTGCACGCTCTGATATATAACGACAAGAAAAGCGACCTGCTAACCTTACTGTGCCGGGCACTTGTCAGGGAAAAATATGATAATCATCAGTAAATAGTCACATAAATATAATTGCGTGAGTGGTCATATAAATATCAGGAAATGGCGGTACAGTGTGATAAATCGTAAAGTATGTTCATTCAATAAATGGTTTAATATTGGAAATATGGTGATTGCCCTTGCTTTTTCTGGTTCTCAAAGTTTCAACATGTACCACATTGGGATGAGGAATGCTGCGAATTCTGTATGGAACTGCTTATAGAAGTTCAAATTTACTGCATCTACTCTTTCCTCTGTTGGATAAATAGTGTGTGCGTACTAATATCTTCTGTCCAATGTGGAAGTCACGGCGTGTACAAACCTGTTTGTGCTGTCGTCTCCGGCGCTCTGCGGCACGTTTGATGTTGTTGAGCACAATGTCAATTATTTCATGGTGACGTAGTCGACGAGATGTAGGAAAAGATACTAATTCTTTAATTTTGTTAGGTGGTTCAACATTTTCAATATAACAGTCGGAGATAGCATAGTAGATTCATTTGGTATGGAGTTAATTACATCCTGGAATGAGAGTATGTGTGTATCCCAATCAATATGTCTTTTATGTCAGTACATTCTACACAGTTTACCAATTTCTTTCATCAGTCGTTCACAAGGGTTCGAAGAAGCGTGATACTTGGATATATAGATCGGAGAAATGTTTCTAGCTCGTAACATACGTGTCCATATCGCAGATCGAAATTGTGGTCCATTGTCGGAAATTACTTTCAATACATGCCCTACATGAAATAAAAAATGTTTTACAAATGCATTGGAAATAGATTTAGCAGTAGCTTTGCGCAATGGAGTGAAGGTATCAAATTTCGAAGTGAGTTCAACAGCGACAAAGATGTAGCAAAAACCTCTATTAGTTCTGGAAATCTGTCCAAAAATGTCTACAGCGGCCATGTGTCTCAATTAAACAGGTACAATGGGATGTAACGGCGGAATATGTGAAGTCGTGTCTGATTTAGCTTTCTGGCAAATTTTACATGATGCTAAAACTAGTCATATGCGTTTCTCCATGTTGGCAAAATAACAGTTCTGTCTCAGTATAAGAAAACATTTTCTGGCTCCATAATGTGCGTAATGTGCGTAAGTTCGTCAGGAATGCATAATAACCAGTTGTTGCCGTCAGGGTGAGAGCGGCGAAACAGAATGTTATTGCGTACCGTGTAATGGTTTCTAATGATAACGTTATTCTTATCTTGCCAAAGGTGTTTAATTACTTTCCATACGTTGTCTTTACTCTGCTCTTGTGCTATGTCTCGTAATGACGATGAAATGAAGTTTTCAAATGCGACTTGTTGAATATACATGAGGCTAGAATTTGCTTGGCAGAAGTTGGTTGCGATGTCTTGCTGATTGTTGCAGAGAGAACGAGATAGTGCGTCTGCTACAATATTTTGTGTACCGGGAATGTGAACAATTGTAAAATTAAATTCCTGTAAATAAAGTTTCCATCTGCTTAATCTGTCATGTGTAAATTTAGCGGAAAGTAAAAACTGGATAGCTATGTGGTCTGTGTAAACGGTAGTATGTCTTCCATAAAGAAAATGCCTAAATCGGGTAAATGCCCATACAACACATAATGTTTCAAGTTCTGTAACAGAATAATTGCGTTCAGCAGGTGACAGAATGCGACTTGCAAAGGCGATGTTTTTAATTACTGTATTACCGCCTTCTTCAATTTCCTGAAAAATGTGTACGCCTAAAGCTGTGTTAGAACTGTCGGTGGCAATGGAAAAATTTCTGGTAGGATCTGGGTGTGATAAAAGTGGTGCGTTCAACAAAGCTTGTTTCAGATTGACAAATTCAGACTGCACTTGGCTATTCCAGGACCAAATAGTGTTTTTAGCCGTCAGTTGGCATAATCTAGGGGTGTCTAAAGCAGAGTAATGAATAAATTTACGGAAAAAGTTAATTAAACCCAAAAAGCTGCGTAATTGTTTCTTTGTCGTTGGAACAGTAATGTCACGTAAAGCTTGAAGTTTTTCTGGGTCAGGCGCAATGCCTTCTGCTGAAATTACATGTCCAAGAAATTTTATGGAAGTTCTGCCAAAGTGGGATTTGTTAAGATTAACTGTGAGTCCTTGTGCACGAAAAGTTTGCAACAGTTGTTCCAGAATCAAATTGTGTTCAGACCAGTTAGCTTCTGCAATAAGAATGTCGTCTACATACGTTGTGATTCTGTCTTTAAGTTCTGTCGGAAGTATAGCATTCAAACCGCGAATAAATGCTGCTGAAGAAATTGTTAAACCGAACGGTAATTTGCAAAATTGATAAGTCACCAAAACAGAGAAATGCTGTGTACTTTCTGCAGTTCGGGTGGAGCTGAATTTGCCACAATCCCGATTTCAAATCTAATGTGGAATAAATAGCAGTACCATGAAATTTCTCTAGAAGTTCTTCTAGTGTTTGTGGGCGATCTGTTTCATTAATAATAATGTCATTGATGTGACGCGAATCAAGTACGAGGCGAAGTGAGCCATCCTTTTTCTTAACAATTTGGAGCGGGTTTATATACTGACTAACTGCTGGTTCAATAATACCTTGGTCAAGCATAGCTTGCAATCCTTTCTTAACTTGTTCTCTGTGAATATACGGAATGGGATAATGTTTGGCTTTAAACGTGTCGTGCTGTTTAACTTGAAATTCATACATGAAACCGGACATAGTACCAGGGATGTTGTCAAAAACTGGAGCTTGCTGTAAAAGAATTTTGCGTAGTTGCGTACGTTCGTCGTCTGTATTTGCGCTGCTCTGTTTAACTTTATCAGAAATCATTTGCATAACGTCATAGTCGGCTTCGTCTGGTATATTATAGTTGTGTACGAACGTATCTGTGAACAATGTGGAATGACAGTCTATGTTACGTGATGCAGAAATGACCTCTGTCCGATTAATTGTTTGTTCTTCTGCCGATAAAGCGTGTTGAAATTCTAATGCCCGTTGTACATTTTCATCCTTTAACATTAAATAGGAATTTTGAAAGTCAATAATTGGGTCGTATTGTATCAAAAAATTCGTACCTAAAATAACGTCTGTTGTCAATAAGGGAACAATCCAAAAATTTGAGTGGAACGTATGACCTGCAATACAAAATGATAAGTGTGTCTGTAATTTTACATCTACTCCTTTACCAGATACTGCTCCTTTTACTTTAGTTTTTCCTAATGGTAATGTAGGATAAGTATTCTCTTTGTTACAAGCGTTGAAAGTTTCCTCATTTATAACTGACATAGGTGATCCAGAGTCGATTACTGCCGAAAATGTGATCTTTACTTCAATGACAGGGTGGGAAATGGTTTTTTGAATAACTGGTTTTTCATGCAAAAGAGTGTCTCGGATGTCGTCAAAAGTAATAACATTCTCGTGAATAACATTCTGCGGGTCAAAAGTAATGCTTACGTGTGCTGTATCTAGTCAAATTCTTTCTGACGTACTGTTATTAGCGGGAGGATGCTGTGGTATTTCGACTATTTGTACTGTTCTGTGATTTCTTCCTGACGTATTAGGTTCGGGATGATACCGACTGTCTGGTTCATTCATGATAATCTGTTGTTGCGGATGATTCTGCTGCTGGTAAGACCGACTGTTACACTGAAAAGTGTGCTCATTACTTTTACGTCTGTCATGATAATCATTCCTATACGGCGCGTTGCGACAGGATTTGAAATGATGTGTCTTCTGTACGTAGTGATTTCCTTGTTGCTGTGCGTTAGTATTTGGTGGAGCCGACGCTATACGTGTAGGCGGCGAAACATTAAAGCTTGGTTGACCTTGCAGACTACATTGTTGGTTTGGTATGCTAACCGGCTGATTTTGATGCTGTTGCGGTGAAAACCCTCTATTGTTCCCAAAATTTGTTTGCGATTGCTGATAATTTTGCATATACTGATTATTAAAATTTTGTTTGTTATTAAAATTACGCTGGTAGTTCTTGTCGCTTCGGGAGTGTCTAAAGAAAAACTGTCACTTTCGGTAAAACTTGTCATATCAGGTTTTCTTTACTCACACCTAATCCTATATAGATCGATAGTTGAAGAGCTGTTTTGATAGATATAAAGGATAGTAGAAGAGAAGGCAGCAGTGCAGAAAACTAAAGATGAAATAGCACTACTACGGCTCGGGGCCCTGTGCACGCTACGGCACATATTCATCGAAGTGTAATGAATCCCCTGAGGTCTCTTACGCGCTGCAAATAAATTTTAGTTTCTGCGTTACAGGCAATGCCGGTGAAAATTCAAAAACAAATTGTTGTATCCAGGCCAATTCTAGTTTCTGCATTACACGCCAAGGTGATGAAAATACAAAAGCAAATTGTCGTATCCAGTCCAAAGGATGTATTTGTGTTCTGTCATTTTTAAATACCTTAGATTTTTTCACGGACAGAACGTGCTTGTAATCAAAATTTTCGTCTCTGAATGTCTGAACAGGTTCCGGATTGTATGATAATCTGTTTGTCTGTGACTGTTCGGAATCTAAGTCACGTACTCTCTGTAAATTACCTAAATTGTACTTGATGTGTGAGTGTGAGAAATGTTCGGAGAGTGGCGTATGCTGTGATGTGTTAAATGCTGAAATATTTTTCATCTCCGTCAATTCGTGCTGTAAAGATGACAATTTTCTACGTAATGTATTATTGGACGAACCTATCTCACTAATCGTCTGCTGTAAATTTTGGAATTCGGGTGTTTGATTAAACGAAACTGGTGACGTATTGTCTGATTTGGTGTCATTGTTATTTTCGATAACGTCAATACGACTGGCCAATTCATCAAATTTTTCAGTAAATACTTTAACCTGGTTATCATTTTTAGTGTCACAAGCATTAATTTGTTTTTGGATTTTAGGGGTAGTTTTGTTCAATATCTTAACGTCTGCTTTAATGGCATCGGGATCCTGTATTAATTCTAATTGTTCAAATCTGTTCGTCACTGTCTGAAAGTCTACTGTGTGTGTGTCTGTTTTTGTTTTAAGATCGGAGGTTTCATCATGGAACTCGGTGTTCAACTGTTTAATAGTATTGATTTCGTCTGATACTGTAGCAATGTTATTGTCTACGTATGTTTTTGCTTTCGTAAATAATTTACGCTTATCTTCCTGTCTCTGTGCAGTAGTTGTTTCCATGACTTGTTTCTTTACTTTGTTCTGTTCCTGTATGAATTTACGGTAACGCGTTTCACTGTTTTGTAGGTGGTGATTAAAACGTTCGTCAATTAGGCTGTTCTGTTGTTCGAATTTCGTGTCTACTTTCGCATCCAGTGTGCGTGAAATTTCTGCTGACATTAATTTAAACTCGTCGCGTAACTGTGTTACGTTTGCAGAACATTGTTTAGCGACTAAATTCATCTCTAAGTAATTTAGTTGTGGCTGCATGTGTATTACTTAATTCTTGTGCAACGGATCTAATTTCTTCACTGCTATTCCTAGCACAAGCCTTAATTTCCTCACGTAATTGTTCTTTAGTATCATGACATTGCACGGCAATGGCTGCAATCTGTTCATTAATCTGTTTAAAGTTCTCGTTGTGTTTTTCATTTGACTGTTTCAAACTTTCATTAAGTTGTTTGAAATTGTTGTCTTGTTTTTCATTAATTTGTTTGTTCGATGCATTAATTTGTTGTTTGAGATTTTCATTAAATTGTAGCAATAATGCCATAACTCGATCCATGCCAAAATTAGCTGCTGTATTCTCTGTGCTGTGTGACGGTGTATCTGCATGTGTCACGTTTTGTATAACCATTTGGTCATTGTCTGATTCATAAAAAGGTTTGCTAATTGGACGTGCACTGTGGGTCACTACCTCGGAATCAAATAAATCTGACGTATTTTGACTACATTGTTCATCTTCGTGAGTAAAATTTATCTGTTCACTGTGTAAATTTTGCAAATCACGTGTGTTAAACTGGGCAGCGTTAATTGTAACGGAACGTGCCGCCTCATCAATTGTCGTTAAATTAACACAGGACACAATTGAATTTCTTTGCTCATCATTAGCATTAAAATCATTACTAGTGATCGGTACGCACTGATTGTCTGTAACTGGAGGATTATCATCAAGACACTGAGTGTCGCTAGTATTATCAGTCAAATTATTAAAGTCGGCTTTTTCACTCATTACGACTCGCGATGCACTGTTAGCAGTTTTTCGCGGCATTTTCACAACTCGAAGTTAAGCACAAAATCAAACAAAGACAAAGCAAAAATGGAACAAATACAGTTACAACAAAGAACAATAAATTGCCGATGATCTGTGAAAGAAAAAGTGACAAATTAGTAAATGCGTTGCGCCAGATGCAAACTACTTTAACTATTAAGTAAATAAGAGCAGATATATAGCTGACCACTTTTCAGAAATTCACAAAAATACGATCCTGGCCGGTTGTCGCCAAGTGTAACCTCCCCACAAAATAAAATAATATGAATAATACTCTCATTTAGCGTAACTACCCAACAGTGAAAATATAATACAATATGACAAACCTATAACCTTTCAATAATTGACAGTCAATTTAACCTGGTAAATTTTGGACGTCAGCAATGCTGCATCATTGCCCTGATACATCATTCTGAATAAACTGAAAAATCTTACCTTAATTAGATCGACGGATAACGCGTATATATCTGCTCCTACAAGAAATTTTCCTGGCGCAGCTAAGTGCAATGCTGGCCGATAGATTTGTGTTATTATAAAGGAAAGAACTGACTTTTCTTTTCAATAATCGGGATTGCCAAGGATTGGAGAAATTAGTGAATTCTTTAAATTGAGAGAAATGTCAAAAGTTACTTTTTATGAGAATGATTATTATTAACAGATTTTTTTAAAACATTTACATGGGACTTGATGTAACAATACTACATATGCGCGAGGCTGCTTTTACCTTATCCTACAACGCTCAGGCTCCACCATCGCTGCACACGACCGGCCCAGCCAACACGATACACCAGACACGACTGCTCGCTAGTAACAACTTACTCCTACTGCTACACAAGTTTCTACTGGAGTCAATACTGCTCTTTGCTCTCAGATTCTCTTCTAGCTTACATATCGCAGGCAGCGCGTTAGTAATACATCGAAATTACATCAGCTCGAGTGCGCTAGCAACAAATTCTTTAATCATGGACCTCTTACAATGGCTGTTAAAACAGCCTTGAACTATCCTCCAAGACATTCTTGATTTACGATTTTAGATTTTCTGTAAATGTCATTTTCAGACATCTAGATTCCCTGTTGCTTACTTGATTTGCCGTATTTTTATACGTTCCCTTGTTCTCAGTTAAATTCAGTGTGTAGTGTGCGACCGAAGGATTTTTGCTGTAACTTTTTCACATTTACATCCGCTGCTGCCATCACTACTTCTTCTCTCACACGAAATCCCCTTCGTTTTATTGCGGGTTTTTCACTCGGTTCCAGTCAGTCGTCGACTAATGACTACTTGAAGATCATTAACAAACTCCGGGTCCTAACTGTTCACGTTCCGTCTCATTAATTTGCTACGTTCTCGTTAGTTGTAAAGTGCACTTCATACCAATAAGTTGTCGCCACCCTACGCCTGCACCTGGAAGTGTCTTATAATTTAAAATCTAGTTTCGAAAACTTATTCCATATGTGCACTCTCTTTCAGATTTCTCACTCAAAGTGATAACGATGATTAAATGACGTTCTGTGCAAAATTCAAGCAGGTGGCTTTTCCTTTCATTTTTTCTCCTAATTCTACTTTTTTCTCTGCCTATCCCTGCTTCTCAATACCAGCCATTCATCATATTTTAAATTTTTGTCTCTCTTAACCGTCTGCATAATTTCTTTTACGTTATTCTATATCCTTTCGATCTGTTCATTATTTGCGATGTTGTTAAGCATGTTAACATGTACCATTGTGATGGGTGGGTGTTGGCATCATGTCTGTCTCGTCTATGACAATGTTAATGGCAGTTTAAAGATGGACTCGAGTGTTGTAACACTACCTCATTGATGTTTTCGTAACTAATACTCACCGAGTACGTGACTGTAATATTGTAAATACTAAGGAATAACTGTCAGTCATTTTCAGCTATAAATAAATGCCTACCGCATAAAAGGTTATTATTGTCATCATAGTAAACTGCTTTTAGGTACAACAAATTGCTGTACTAATCCGCATCTACATATACAATCCGCCAGCCACCGTGCGGTGCGTGGTGGAGGGTACCCTGTACCACAATTAGTCGTTTCATTTCCTGCTTCACTTGCAGACAAATGTCTCCGTGTGAGTCCTAATTTCTCGTATCTTATCTTAGTGGTCCCTACGCGAAATGCATTTTGGCGGCAGTAGGATCGTTCTGCAGTCCAAATGCCCGTTCTTTAAACTTTCTCAGTAGTGTTCCTCGAAATGACTGTCTTCTTTCCATCAGGGCTTCCCATTTGAGCTCCCGAAGCATATCCTTAACACTTGCAAGCTGAACGAACCCACTGGTAACAAATCTAGGAGCTCGCCTCTGAATTGCTTTGATGTCTTCTTTCAATGCGACGTGGCAAGGATTCCAAACACTCAGTCAGTACTCAAGAACAGGTCGCACTAGCGTCCTATAAGGGGTCTCCTTTACAGATGAACTACATTTTCCTAACTTTAACCCAATAAACCGAAGTCAACCATTCACCTTGCTTACCAAAATCCTTACATCCTCATTACATTTCATATAGCTTGAAACCTTCCCTTAGAAAAATTTATGAATGATTGTGCTGATAAAACCCTTACATTATTTGATTTTCCAACAGCTGAGAGAAATTGAACGTACTCAGACATTTCTCTCTTTACTTATTCTGATCATCACTAAACTGACACACAATATTTTTAGCGCAACGCAATCTGACTTTTAATAATCCCTACAAAAGAATGGCCCTGACTAACAATAACCTATACCTTTCTTGAATCACTTACCTCACAAAAATCTTCGTTACTCGAACTACTGCAATACAGTGAGCGCCAATACTGCCAGCTAAATAAAAGATTCTAACTACTGATGTCCCTAACTACTGATATGGTTCAAATGGCTCTGAGCACTATGGGACTTAACATCTATGGTCATCAGTCCCCTAGAACTTAGAACTACTTAAACCTAACTAACCTAAGGACAACACACAACACCCAGCCATCACGCCCTAACTACTGATATGACATCCAGTCTTACAAATTTCGTTTTTCTGACGGATACACGTCCAGATCGTCCGCTCTCGAAACTCTGTCACCTCTCTCCTCACATCCACCACTGCTGGCGGCTCACCTCCAACTGCGCGACGCTTCGCGCTGTTCACATCCAACTGCCCAACACTACAATAGCAAATATTCCAACAATGCAGACCAGCACAAACTTCACACAGCACAGTCAGTGATTTTCATGTAGAACGTTATGTGGCGTTACCAGCATAAAAACCTAAACAGCCTACTTACACGCTTCACAATGTTATGTCTAGATATTTAAACGACGTGATTGTATCAAACAGGACACTACTAATGCTGTATCCCAATACTACGGATTTGTTTTTCCGACTCATCCACATTAACTTATATTTTTCTACATTAAGAACCAGCTGCCATTCATCATATCAACTATCAATTTTGTCTAAGTCTTGTTGTATCAACCTACAGTCATTTATCTTCGACACCTTCCAGTACATCACAGCATCATCAGTGAACCACGGCAGACTGCTGCCCACCCTGTCTGCCTGATAATTTTCTAACACGTGTAAGGTTGGATATGATCTAACTTCCTACAACAGTTGCGCAGGTGTTTTAGGAATTTGGTGTTGAACCTACGGCCAGCAAGGTAGGAAGACACCGCCTCATTCATGCAGAGTTCGGAAGAGTGCAGCAATATGGACAGTGATGTAATCAGACAATGATCTCAATGTCGGTTCCACTAAACTCCCTGTAATAGAAACGTTATAGCTAACAGAAGTTCGTGAACGGGTTCAGGCGTAACAATATGTAAAAAAAAAAAAAAATTGAAAATGAAAATCTTTGTTTTAAGGGTTAGTTTTACTCTAAGCATAACTTCATGACATAGCAATTACGTAAAAAAATATTGATACTGGTTGTTCACAACTGCGAAGCGAAATTACAAACTATTGTAAGGTTCGTTAATGGTGAGATGCTTGTTGACTTTGTCTGGGGCTCGATAAAGGTACAAACAAATTAAATAAAAGTGAGGCCAGACGTATCAATTACGCTAAAATGCACAATGAAAATCCCGAAAATTGAATGAGAATCGGTAAAGAGCAATAAAAAAGAAGTACACAATTAGAACAATTCACAATTCTACAGTGGTTCCAATCCCATTCGTTAGATCGAACATCTCGCGTTTCTGCTTTAATTAAGCCCTACAATCGTGAATATGTTTAACTACAGATCATGGTTCCGTGTACAAAAATGAGGAGAGAGACAGACGATCGCAGTTCTGAGTGCCAATTGAAAATCACTTGCAGGCGTGGCACGAGCGCATGCGATTACCTTGCACCAGCGGCGGCAGTGGCGCCTGTTGACGCGAGCTGTGAATCTATTCTAAATACTTCTAGACTGTTAAACACCAGTCTGAATCATTTCCTGCGTCTTCGGTGAAGCAGAGACTCCTATTTATTCCGTAGCTTAGTTAACCGGCCTGGTACACGCTATTTGGCTGGAATAGCGTGTACGTCATTGCCCTCAAATCGCTCGCTGTCAGTGCTCCGTGCGATTCTCCATGACTTTGCAGTTTAACTCCTTACGAGTTAGACGAGCCTGTGAACAAGTGTTCACATAATGGCTCTAGCAATCGCCTGAGCGCAGTGCGAGTCACCGTGCCCAAACACTCAACGATTTTCTGCAAGAGAAGAAGCCAATTATTCTGTCTACAGTTTGCCTATATTAAATATGGTGGCCACACGTTTTCTTTCTGGCCATTAAGGGCATTCGTACTGTAAGTAGGCTGCTTAAGTTTTTATGTTGTTAACGCCAATGAAAATAACTGACTGTGCTGTGCGCAGTCTGTGGCTGGTTTGCATTGTTGGGAATATTTGCTACTGTAGTGTTGTGTTGTTCGATGTGAAGAGCGCGTAGCGTTGCGTAGTTGTAGGCGAGCCGCCAGCAGTGGTGGATGTGGGGAGAGAGATGGCGGAGTTTTGGGAGCTGACGAACTGGATGTGTATCCACCAGAAAGAGTAAATTTGTAATACTGGATATCCATGAACTGCCAGGGCGGTCTTGCCCAACGAGTGCTTTGTCAGCTGAAACTTTAATTTAAGCGCGCGACGATCTGATTGGCTAATTTATGTCTCAGTACAACTTTCCCTACAAAATTACTACAAGCGTTTCAGACATTAACACTATAAAGGTAAATACATTGTTCTCTATCAAAATCTTTCATTCACTAACTATGCCTATCAGTAGTTAGTGCCTTCAGTAGTTAGAATCTCTTATTTAGCTGGCAGCACTGGCGCTCGCTGTATTGCAGTATTTCGAGTAACGAAGATTTTTGTGAGGTAAGTGATTCATGCAAGGTATAGGTTACCGTTAGTCAGGGCCATTCTTTTGTAGGGATTATTGAAAGTCAGATTGCGTTGCGCTAAAAATATCGTGTGTCAGTTTAGTGTTGATCAGAATAAGTAAAGAGAGAAATGTCTGAGTACGTTCAGTTTTGCTCAGCTGTTTGAAAATCAAATAACGTCTAGGTTTTCAGGCACTGTCATTTATAAAGTTTTTTCTAAGGAGACGTTACAGTACTTGTTCTAACTCCACCCACTAGAGTTTTTGTTGCCTGTTGTAGGCGTCATTTCTTTCGTACGACCGAATTTAACTTCTGCTACATAACACTGAGATAAACAGCTTTTTCTTTCATGCAAAGTTTTAATGCAAGTTGAGTTGGGTTTCTCTAGAAGTTTATTTGAGATCTCTAGCCATGTTCCTGTAGAAGGGTTTTCCAAAGAGTCGTCTTGAAGGGCAAGGACAAGGGGTGCTTTTGCTGGCGGCCTACCCAGTAGCTGCCGCGTCACATTGTGTCCGCTAAGTGTCGCGTAGTGAGGGTTCCAGCAGCGCGAGACGGCATCCCTTCGTAATATTCTTCTTTCCCTCAGAACTGCGTCTCGGAACTCAGGTCAGGGAAATTACTTACTAGAGTGAGATGTAGTGGTTTATATTCATGAAATGTCGGCTTGTTTATCTGCTTCGCTTTGTTTATCAATAAAATTAGTACCGAGTGATCAAAAAGTCAGTATAAATTTGAAAACTGAATAAACTACGGAATAATGTAGATAAAGATGTACAAATTGACACACATGCTTGGAATGAAGTGAGGTTTTATTTGAACCAAAAAAATACAAAAGTTCAAAAAATGTCCGACGGATGACGCTTCATCATTCAGAATAGCAATAATTATCATAACAAAGTAAGCAAAGATGATGTTCTTTACAGGAAATGCTCAATATGCCCACCAGCATTCCTCAAAAATAGCTGTAGTCGAGGAATAATGTTGTGAACAGCACTGTAAAGCTTGTCCGGAGTTATGGTGAGACATTGGCGTCGCATGTTGTCTTTCAGCATCCCCACAGATGTCGGTCGATCACGATACACTTGCGACTTCAGGTAACCCCAAAGCCAATAATCGCACGGACTGAGGTCTGGGGGCCTGGGAGTCCAAGCATGACGAAAGTGGCGGCTGATCACACGGTCACCACCAAACGACGCGCGCAAGAGATCTTTCACACGTCTTGCATTTTTTTTTGTTCTAATAAAACCCTATGTCCTTCCAACCATGTGTGTCAATTTTTACCTCTATATCTACATTATTCCGTGGTTTATTAAGTTTTCAAATTTATACTGACTTTTTGATCACGCGGTACATTTTTATGTAGCTATGTTGTGTGACATATTGAGTTGACCATCAACCGTCGTATCACACTTCCCTGGGGCACTCCTGATGAACACTCGTCTTCGAGGACAACATACATTACCTAATAGGTCTTCGAGCCAGTAACATATCTGGAAGCCTTTTCTGCACGCACTATCGTTCGTTTACAGTCTGCAGTGTGGCACCATGTCGAGTGCTTTTCGAAAATCCAGAAATATGGAATTTGCCTGTTGCCCTTCATCCATAGTTCGCAGTATACCATGTGAGACCAGAGCAAGCTGGGTTTGCCACAAGCGATGCTTTCTAAGGCCGAGCTGATTCATGGACATGAGCTTTCTGGACTCTAGGAAATTTATTATATTCGAACTCAGAATATGCTCTAGAATTCTGCAGCAAACCGATGTTAACAATATTTATCTATAATTTTGTAGGTCGTTCTTTTACCCTTTTTATATCGCTTCCATGAGAGTCGCAGCAAGTTTTTGTCCTGGGCGATTGGTTGTCTAAATGTTGTTGACTACATAAAAAGGTGGGGATGAATAATAGATGGTAATTCATCAAATCTAAATTAAGAAAACACGAATAATGAAAGACCTGAAAGAATATTTCGTATCAAAACGTTACAGCCAGTTTGTCTGATAATCCTGTTTATGCCATCCGTTGCACTGTATTTTGTAGATGCCGGAATTTTTATTATATTCGATAACTGTTTGTTTCAGTTTTTGTAAGAGGTTGTTAGTTGTGGACGCTATCATCAGACCTGTTCCTTTTTTTTTTTTAATAATTTGTTTGCTTCATCTGGAATAAATATTATTTTATTAAACCTGTTGGAGTTTTGTAAGAATGCTATTTGTTTGAATTTTCGGTAAATATAAAAAAGCTTTCTTCAAAATAATGATGCAGAGGATATTTTAATTATGTCTTTAATCTGATGCAGTTAATGAAGAAACTTATACTGTAAAATAAATTGCTATTGCCAATAACTTTAGCATTTGTCCCTGAGAGCTAAAACACCAAGAAGAATCGCTTCTCGGCTTTTGGAAAGATCAATGTGTAGTTTTTTTTGTTTTTTTTTGTAGATAAGGAAAAAAGGAAAGGAAAAACTTTATTCAACTATGATAATATATACAAATATCACCCTACAGATCAAATCTATTTTGAAACGGCCCTTCAACTTTGACCCAAATATAAATCCCCTCGCTGGCAGCAACACGACGTCTATTCCTCCTATTCCTCATACGAAGAGATAACGGTTTGTCACTCACAAGATGTGAAGTACCGTAATTCCTATTAGGCACCTCACCAATGTTCCACGTCCTGAATGCAATAATGTCCCTCTCAGGAAAAGATTCAAGGCCACCTAACGAAGCATCAGCAGTCCGCGCAAACGCTACTGTTAGCCAACCAGAACCACCGAAAACTTCGGTAGTCTTAACACTAAAATCAAACCTCGCACACACAAAAGTAATCGGACCATGTAGAACATCCTGCTTCGCAGTTCCATTAACTCCATTCTCACCCGGTTTGAATTCAACAGTAGAAACTGCTTTATACACGGGCAGACGAGACCGTCTCATTCTTCTCCTGTAACGAGGCATCTCTGTGAGCCGTTCAATGCTGTTGCCTGATGCGGCAGACACACGACGAATCACTCCGTCTTACTTGAAACACGACTTATATAGCGCACTCTTATCGCACTTCCGCTGTACCGCAATTCCCCGGCCGGCGCTAAGTAAATCTAGAGCGCCGGCCTGGGGAGGGGACCCCCACTCCACACTTCCCCTCCATCCCCACCACCGGTGGGGCATAGGCAACTGCATTGAACGGCTCCAGAGATGCCTCGTTACAGGAGAAGAATGAGACGTTCTCGTCTGCCCGTGTATAAAGCAGTTTCTAATGTTGAATTCAAACCAGGTCAAGATGGAGTTAATGGTACTGCCAAGCAGGATGTTCTACATGGTCCTATTACTTTTGTGGGTGCGAGATTTGATTTCAGTGTTAAGACTACAGAAGTTTTTGGTGGTTCTGGTTGGGTAACAGTAGCGTTTGTTCGCACTGGTGATGCTTCGTTAGGTGGCCTTGAAGCTTTTCCCGAGAGAGACATTATTGCATTCAGGACTTGGAGCATTGGTGAGGTACCTAATAGGGATTTTATATCAAAATTGCAAAAAACAAATGAGATTGTATTTGTTTGAAAATAAATACACGAGGGCTGTTCATAATTTTTTATGGTCATAATTTCTCTAATTAAATTTAATTTTATGATACTCAATTAGTTTTACGTGCAACAAACACGCCGTAGTAGTTTCATTGTTGGGACTCCTGGTTCCCGCCTGTGAGAGGCAGGCAAGGTCAGACATGTTCAGTATCGCATACCACTGCAATGGATGTAACACGCGAGAAACAATATGCGGCTTTGAAATTGTGCTTTCGTCTCAACAAATCTTCAGCTGAGGCCTATACAATGTTACAGGAGACCTATGCAAAGTCTGTGCTTTCCTGCAACAGCACAGCTCGAAGGTGGTTTAAAATGTTTAAAGAGGGGAGACAATCTATTTCATAGGAAGGTGGACCTAGTGCTCCAGTTACTGCTCTTATGGAAGAAAACGTCAACACTGCTGCTGTCATTGTGAGAGAGGATCGGCAAATTACCTTAAGACTACTTTCTGAAATGCTGAACATTTCATTGGGTACCACCCACACGTTGGGGACAGAACAATTACACACGACACGTGTTTGTGCGTGACGGGTTCCAAGACAGTTGATACACAAACAAAAGGACATTCTCCTGCAAGTATGCACGCAGCTAAAGTTGATGTTAGAGGAAGATCCGGAGTTCCTTTCAAATCTGATCACTACTGATGAAACTTGGCTACATCATTTTGATGCTGAGAGCAAACAGCAAAGCTCCTTCATCACCAACCCCCAAAAAAGGAAAAGTGGTGGCTTCTGCTGGAAAAGTTACGGTCATCTTATTCTTTGATATTCATGGAACGGTTTATCAGAATGTTGTACCTGCACACACATCAGTAACTGAAAAATACTACAGGGATGTCCTGAAGATATTGCAAGTCCATATTAGGCCCAAAAGACCACATTTCTGTGAAACGGGCTGGATGCTGCACCCCGATAATGCGCGGCCGCATATTGCCAATGTTCTTGCTAAGTATCTTGCAAAAATCTACTTGAAGTCCGAATTTAGCCCCATGTGACTTTTTTCTATTGTCTGACATGAAGACACGCCTTCGTGGGTGGCAGTGTCAATCATCAGAAGTATTCGTAAATACTGAGGAGGCGGTTTTGAAGGACCTCTCAAAATATGGTTCCAGCATGCATTTGAAGACTGGCAGAAACGCTGGGACAAGCGCATCGCATTCATGGGAGACTACTTTGAGGGGAATCATCAAAATTATGAGGATTAGTAAAAGGATGTTGTCAATAAAAATTATGATCATTCCTTACTGAATAGTGCTCGTATTAACAACCTGTTTCTTATTTATTATAAAATTATTCTACGTTAGTCTGACGTTCTATTTTGTAATAAATACCTCTTTCTGTACATAAATATTTATATCTGATTGGCTAACTCTGACATCGTGCTGTTAGCTGCAGGTGGAGCCTTCAGTATTTAAGAAATAGCTGTACTCCTTCCTCCAGCGGTTGACTGTCGTAATTCAGCGGTTTTTGCTCCATGCACAGACATTGTGCATCAGTATGGGTGTATCTATGTTTGTAATTTGATAGATAATTTTAAATTTTTTATATGTCCCATTAATTTGTCCCCCCCCCCCCCCCCCCATGAAGCATGGACCTTGCCGTTGGAGGGGAGGCTTGCGTGCCTCAGCGATACAGATTGCCGTACCGTAGGTGCAACCACAACGGAGGGGTATCTGTTGAGAGGCGTGGTTCCTGAAGAGGGGCAGCAGCCTTTTCAGTAGTTGCAGGGGCAACAGACTGGATGATTGACTGATCTGGCCTTGTAACATTAACCAAAACGGCCTTGCTGTGCTGGTAATGCGAAAGGCTGAAAGTAAGGGAAACTACAACCGTAATTTTTCCCGAGGACATGCAGCTTTACTGTATGGTTAAATGATGATGGCGTCCTCTTGGGTAACATATTCCGGAGGTAAAAACGTCCCCCATTCGGATCTCCGGGCAGGGACTACTCAAGAGGACATCGTTATCAGGAGAAAGAAAACTGGCGTTCTGCGGATCGGAGCGTGGAATGTCAGTTCCCTTAATCGGGCAGGTAGGTTAGAAAACTTAAAAAGGGAAATGGATAGGTTAAAGTTAGATATAGTGGGAATTAGTGAAGTTCGGTAGCAGGAGGAACAAGACTTTTGGTCAGGTGACTACAGGTTATAAATACAAAATCAAATAGGGGTAATGCAGGAGTAGCTTTAATAATGAATAGGAAAATAGGAGTGAGGGTAAGGTACTACAAACAGCATAGTGAACGCATTATTGTGGCCAAGATAGACACGAAGCCAACACCTACTACAGTAGTACGAGTTTATACGCCAACTAGCGCTGCAGATGACGAAAAAATTGAAGAAATGTATGATGAGATAAAAGAAATTATTCAGATAGTGAAGGGAGACGAAAATTTAATAGTCATGGGTGACTGGAATTCGAGAGTAGGAAAAGGGAGAGAAGGAAACATAATAGGTGAATATGGATTGGGGGAAAGAAATGAAAGAGGAAGCCGTCTGGTAGAATTTTGCACAGAGCATAACTTAATCATAGCTAAAACTTGGTTCAAGAATCATAAACGAAGGTTGTACACATGGAAGAATCCTGGAAATACTAGAAGGTATAAGATAGATTATATAATGGTAAGACAGAGATTTAGGAACCAGGTATTAAACTGTAAGACATTTCCAGGGGCAGATGTGGACTCTGACCACAACCTATTGGTTATGAGCTGCAGATTAAAACTGAAGAAACTGCAAAAAGGTAGGAATTTAAGGAGATGGGATCTGGAGAAACTGATTAAACCAGAGGTTGTACAGAGCTTCAGGGAGAGCATAAGAGAACAATTGTCACAAATGGAGGAAAGAAATACAGTAGAAGAAGAATGGGTAGCTTTGAGAGATGAAGTAGTGAAGGCAGCAGAGGATGTAGTAGGTAAAAAGACGAGGGCTAGTAGAAGTCCTTGGTTAACAGAAAAAAATAATGAATTTAATTGATGATAGGAGAAAATATAAAAATGCAGTAAATGAAGCAGGCAAAAAGGGATACAAACGTCTCAAAAATGAAATTGACAGGAAGTGCAAAGTGGCTAAGCAGGGATGGCTAGAGGACAAATGTAAGGATGTAGAGGATTATCTCACTAGGGGAAAATTAAATAGACCTTTGGAGAAAAGAGAACCACCTGTATGAATATCAAGAGCTCAGATGGAAACCCAGCTCTAAGCAAAAAAGGGAAAGCAGAAAGGTGGAAGGAGTATATAGAGGGTCTATACAAGGGCGACGTACTTGAGGACAATATTCTGGAAATGGAAGAGAATGTAGATGAAGACGAAATGGGAGATACAATACTGGGTGAAGAGTTTCACAGAGCACTGAAAGACCTGAGTCGAAGCAAGGCCCTCGGAGTAGACAACAAGACAACATTCCATTGTAACTACTGACGGCCTTGGGAGAGCCAGTCCTCACAAAACTATACCATCTGGTGAGCAAGATGTATGAGACAGGTGAAATACCCTCAGACTACAAGAAGAATATAATAATTCCAATCCCAAAGAAAGCAGGTGTTGACAGATGTGAAAATTACCGAACAATCAGTTTAATAACCCATAGCTACAAAATACTAACGCTTATTCTTTACAGATAAATGGAAAACTAGTAGAAGCCAACCTTGGGGAAATTCAGTTTGGTTTTCGTAGAAATATTGGAACAGCTGAGGCAATACTGACCTTACGACTTATCTTAGAAGAAAGATTAAGGAAAGGCAAACCTACGTTTCTTGCATTTGTGGACCTAGAGAAAGCTTTTGACAATGTTGATTGGAATACTCTCTTTCAAATTCTGAAGGTGGCAGGGGAAAATACAGGGAGCGAAAGGCTATTTCCAATTTGTACAGAAACCAGATGGCAGTTATAAGAGTCGAGGGACATGAAAGGGAAGCAGCGGTAGGGAAGGGAGTGAGACAGGGTTGTAGCCTCTCCCCGATGTTATTCAATCTGTATATTGAGCAAGCAGTAAAGGAAACAAAAGAAAAATTCGGAGTAGGTATTAAAATCCATGGAGAAGAAATAAAAACTTTGAGGTTCGCCTGTGACATTGTAATTCTGTCAGAGACAGCAAAGGACTTGGAAGAGCAGTTGAATGGACAGTTTCTTGAAAGGAGGATATAAGATGAACATCAACAAAAGCAAAACGAGGATAATGGAATGTAGTCGAATTAAGTCTGGTGATGCTGAGGGAATTAGAGTAGGAACTGAGACACTTAAAGTAGTAAAGGAGTTTTGCTATTTGGGGAGCAAAATAACTGGTGATGGTCGAAGTAGAGAGGATATAAAATGTAGACTGGCAAGGGCAAGAAAAGCGTTTCTGAAGAAGAGAAATTTGTTAACATCGAGCATAGATTTATGTATCAGGAAGTCGTTTCTGAAAGTATTTGTATGGACTGTAGCCGTGTATGGAAGTGAAACATGGACAATAAATAGTTTAGACAAGAAGAGAATAGAAGCTTTCGAAATGTGGTGCTACAGAAGAATACTGAAGATTAGATGGGTAGATCACATAACTAATGAGGAGGTACTGAATAGAATTGTGGAGAAGAGGAGTTTGTGGCACAACTTGGCAAGAAGATGGGCCGGTTGGTAGGACATGTTCTGAGGAATCAAGGGATCACAAATTTAGCATTGGAGGGCAGTGTGGAGGGTAAAAATCATAGTGGGAGACCAAGAGATGAATACACTAAGCAGATTCAGAAGGACGTAGGTTGCAGTAAGTACTGGGAGATGAAGAAGATAGTACAGGATAGAGTAGCACGTAGAGCTACATCAAACCAGTCTCAGGACTGAAGACCACAACAACAACATTAATTTGTATCGTGTATTATATTACAGCTGAAGGTTTGAAGATGATTCACTTGATATCGAAATCGGTCACCTTCTAATAAACGCGCCTCGCAGTGTAGACTGTTGTATAAGTAATTTCAAATTAATGCATTTGTCTTAATTTTACTTCTGGGAGGAGTGGCCGAGCGGTTCTAGGCGTTTCAGTCCGGAACCGCGCTACCGGTACCGTCGCAGGTTCGAATCCTGCCTCGGGCATGGATGTGTGTGATGTTCTTAGGTTAGGTTTAAGTAGTTCTAAGTTCCAGGAGACTGGTGACCTCATATGTTAATTCCCATAGTGCTCATAGCCATTTGAACCAATCTTAATGTTACTAAGAATGTAGACGTATAATAGCGAATTATACAAAGCTGTACTTGTGTTGACAGCCAAAATGGGAAGAAAATGAGATGTAGTTTTTATTTAGTTTTCATGTTGATATAAACAACTTGAGGATCACGCAACGATTTGAGCTAAAGGGAACTGTTCAAAGTGGCAGCCAAAGTGTCAGTGTATATATAAGGAAGGTGCTTAAAAATTAACCGTATCCTCACAAATACCTCTGTACTACACTGTCTTCTAAGGTTCAGATACCAACAACCGCATGTAACCCCCTAGGAAAATGTCTGAGGGAATGAGAACTTGAGATCGCGCTCCCCGTCGATCAGGACAGCTTCTTCCAAATCAGCCATATCTGAGACTTTCTGGCAGATTAACCTGTGTGCCATACCGGCACTCTGATCTGTGACCTGTATCGTTGCGGGGAAGTGCTCTACCAACCGAGATATTTAAGCATGACTCATGGCCCACCCTTAGAGCCTTACTTCCGGCAGATTCTCGCTGTTAAGACAATATTTCCACTGACAACAAGAGATACAAATCCCCAGTCAACAACATTGGCAACACTTCTCGAATGAAAACCAGGCAGTGTCTACGATTCAAATTGCCAGACAGCAAATAAGCTGCTGTTAGCTGATTTTGAACAATTTCTGCTCTAGCTGTACTATCCAAACTGTGATGTTCGAAGAGCACATTTATTCAGCAAGTTGAAGGGCGCTTACTGATGAATCTTCTCTCGGACTATCAGATAACACTGTTTCAAATTCTGCTGTGCAAACAATTCATTCTCGATAAACTTCGCGAATTTCATCAGTCACAGTCTGCTGAGTGTTACAATGGCGGAACACTATTTAAGTCAACTTTGGAACCCGAAAACATGTGATTGTTGAGCTATCGAAGAAATTATAGGTCTAAGACTTTTTTTAAGTCAGATATTCTTCTTATGAAGACATATATTTCTCGCTTTGTTGCTGACGCCTTAGAGCAAGTGGCTCAGGAACTTATTAATTTCAGCCTTACGTTTGATTAACTCTGGATGTTGTGATTCTAACCGTTTCCTTTGCTTCTGAACTATTGAAGTTCCAAAACATTGGAAAAGCTAACATTTCTAGAAGCTCAGATACAGCAATGTCGTTTAAACAGTAGAAGTTCCACAAATGATAGTTGGTGCTGAAATTGATGTAATAGTCGCACAAAAGACTACATTCTAAACCGAACTCTGAGTTCAATTTCAATACAACATGAAGCGCATATTTACACTTGCGTGCCTCAGTGCCTCTGAAACTGGTAGCTTTATATTTCACTCTAAACTAATGAAATTACTCGGGTCATATCACGATTCAAAAGGTTCATTATATTTTAGTAATTATGAGGCAGGCTTTTAACACCGTAACTACAGAAAATACAGCAAATTACAAGAAATAGTTACTGTTCGTTAACAGAACAGTAGCAAGAATAAATTAAATTTGTGATGTGGGAGTTTACAGAACACACAGTTGGCACCACTGGTAACAACAATTTCTCTGATCTACATGGGCATAAGCATGGAGTCAAACTGAGCTTGTAAGGTATATACGGGTACGGTATTCTTTGCTGCGTCAATTCTATACAAGTTTAACGATGGCAGTGGATGGAGAGTAGTGACGTGCAAATCACTCGGCGACCAATGACAGAATGTTTGCAAAAAGGTGAGATGTCTCGAGAACGCGCTGGGCAGGGCAAAAGTGTAACACCCTGTACATGAAAGCAAGTCAGGACAGCAAGGACAAAATGCTGCGTAACATTATCTTACTGAGCGATTATGTTGCGGAGAAGTGGAAAATATGAGGGGGTGTTCCAAAAGTAATGCATAACTTTTTTCTGAATGCATGTTGATGTGATTCAGGATTCCAATGCACTATAATTTCCCCCACTTTTTGGATACAAAACCTTATTTTTCAACATAATCTCTGTTCAATGCAACGGTCTTACGCCACCTTACTGTACGGGCCTATAAGCCCGTATACTGGTCGACATCGGAGCCAACGTCTTGTTTCATTAACAACATCCTCATCATCCATGTACTGCTTCCCGCATAGTGTATCCTTCATTGGGTCAAAGAAGTGGAACTCGAAAGGTGCGAATTGCGGGCTGTAGGGTGGATAAGGAAGAACATGACAATGAAGTTTTGCGGGCTCCTCTCGGGGATAGAGATTTCTGAGACCTTTCGTTACCATGGAGAAGGAGAAGTTCGTTTGCAACTTCGTGGTGTCGAACACACTGAAGTTGTTTCTTCAGTTTCCTGAAGGTGTGTGCGGCGTGCCGGCGCGCGGGAGATGGGACGGGTTTGCGTGATTTTGTTGCGTTATGACAGACGCCTCGCCCAACGAGTCAACGTGCTTTTGTTCACTGCCAGGTCTCTAAAGACATCCTGAAAGCTTCTATGAATATCCGCAATGCTCTGGTTTTTGGCCAAAAGAAATGCAATGACGACGCTCTGCTTGGAACGCACCTCCGTTCCAGACGCCATATGAAGGCTGCGTACAGCAGCACACTTATCGGACCTCCATGAAACTATGTGAGTTGAAGTGGGAATGTTTCATAATGTTGAGAAAGCACGAGTTGTACTTTCTGGAAAGCAATGCTAATGATACTATACTAAGAGCCAAGAGAGTATTACACTAGTGAATTCATACAAGTTACATACCACCGAAGAAGGAAGAGCAGCGAGGGATCTAGCTATATTGATAATTCTGAGTACCGAGTAGAGGGAAATTTCATACGGTAACCACTGTCATTACTTCAAAGCTAACGAACTACATAAGCGATGCAATACAAGCGTTCTAACACAACTGTAATGCGATTATGAATTTAAGATCAACATCGCTTGTAAGTGTAACACGGTAGACAGTTGCACACATACTTGTCAGTGAAATCCTTACACACTCGTTGTTCGTTATTATACAGTGAGACAAGTGTCTGGTGCGGTTGTTAGATCGGTTGCTGCTGCTACAACGGCAGGTTATCAAGATTTAAGTGAGTTTGAACGTGGTGTTATAGTCAACGCACGAGCGATACGACACTGTGTCTACGAGGTAGCGATAAATTCGGAATTTTCCCATACGACCATTTCACGAGTGTATCGTGAACATCAGGAATGCGGCAAAGCATCAAATCTCCAACATAGCTGCTGCCGGGAAAAGATCCAGCAAGAAAGGGACCAACGAAGACTGAAAAGAATCGTTCAAAGTGACAGAAGTGCAATCCTTCTGCAAATTGCTGCAAATCTCAGTGCTGGGCCATCAACGAGTGTCAGTGTGCGAACCATTAAATGATACATCATCGATGTAAGTCATTGGAGCCGACAGCCTACTAGCGTACCCTTCATGACTGTGCGACACAAAGCTTTATGTGTCGCCTGGGCCCGTCAACAAAGATACCGGACTGTTGCTGACTAGAAACCTGTTGCCTGGTCGGACGAGTCTCTTTCCAAATTGTGTAGAACGGAAGCACATGAACGGGTGTGGAGACAATCTCATGAATCCGTGGACCCTGCATGTCAACAGGGGGCTTCAAGATGGTGGTAGCTCTGTTATGATGTGGGGCTTGTGCAGTTCGAGTCTAGATAGAACTCTGACAGGTGACACGTACATAAGCACCTTGTCTGCTCACCTGCATCCATTCATGTCCTTTGTGCATTCTGACGGACTTGGGCGCTTCCAGCAGGGAAAAGTGACACCTCACACGTCCAGAATTGCTACAGAGTGGCTCCAGGAACACTCTTCTGAGTTAAACATTTCCTCTGGCTTCCAAACTCCCCATACATGAGTATTATTGAGCATTTGTCGGAGGCCTTCCAACGTGATTTTCAGAAGAGATCTCCACTCCCTCGTACTCTTACGGATTTCTGGACAGCCCAGCATGACTCGTGACGTCAGTTCCCTCCATAACTTCTCCAGACATTAGTTGAGTCCACGTCACGCAGTGCCGGGACGCTACTGCGTGCCCACGGTGCAGGTCTAAGAGTTTCTTGAGCTCTTCAGTGTATATTTATTTTCATTTTATTTATTATTTTCCAGTTTACAGAAGTTTTTCCGTCCTTTTCTTATTTTATGGCAACAGCATAAGTCAAACTTCAAGGCAAGGTCCTTCTCTTGAAGTTGACTTTCTGGGAAATAAAAAGCATTTTTACTATCAGTGATGGTTACGTTAATTATTTGTTTCCTGTCTCTGCATGTCACACAATCCCTCATTGCTATGCAGATTTTTTCTCAATACAGCAGACAGTGAATATAAGTTCTGGTGTATTAATACTGCACTTATGAAACGCTATCGCCAGTGTTGTCTGCCTGACTCGTTTCGTGAGATACAAATTTTTTTCACTATGATGAAAAAAAATTGACGTAGTTCTTCAAAGAGTAACAGAATAATTACGAAAGGCGAGTACTTAGCAGCTTTCGTGTCCTACCTTATTCCACTAATGAGATGCACTCCTTGTAAGGACAAGGTACGATTAGCAAAACAATCCCTTATCCTATTATTTAATTATTTTGCAGGGCTAGCACCCTTTGTTCTTTTACGAGAGTCAGTTCCTTGTAATCCGTTGCGCAACCTTTAAATTCTGCATGTCAATAAATGGGGAACGCTCTCTCTCTCTGGCGGGAAGTCCAACCGGCACCAGACAGTCAGTCAACGAGTTACGTCGAGGCTCACGACCGACATCTTACACCATGTTGATATTGGTCCTTGAGAGGGCAGTTCCGTATTTCTTGCGAGCCATTACAAATGAAATGGTACAATTTCTCCATCAGATCTGATAAATTATCGCACCGACACCAATTTCATATTTAGTTTTACTCCACCCGTATCATATAAGACACATGCAACTGCTTGTTGCTTATCTTCCTCCCCATATTCGTCATTCTGTGCTGCTACCTGCACGGACGTCTCCATAGCAATTCGGATGCTGGAAACTATCCACCAGAATGAGACCTTAGTGGACTATAGCCACAGCCATTGCGATTTCGCCCACATCAGCGCCACAGCCGCGCCTGCCAGGAATTAATCGTATGATCCTGGAGAAGCTCTCCTGTGGTGTGTGAACACATGGTTTCACGTACCATCGAAACATTACGAGTTCTTCTGAACTACACACTAAATTCCTACCGCGGACGCTGATGTGGTTGAGCATGATTCTATAGCATAATCATTCAAGTCGCTGACTGACTTAATTACAAGCCTCTCTCCATACGTAAAAGTGTAGACAAGTTGGGGAACAAACAGAGATATCTAATATGTACTGTTCAGTTTTAAGCCAATGTAAAGATACTGGCATGAATGTTTATTGTCGCTGCAAAAAATAATTCCAAGAGCTTTAAAGATATGGTTGATCTAGATTTACGGTGGCAATGCATACTCAATAAACACAAACTAAGGCAAGAATCAAATAGTGCGACTGGAAAAAAGCGCAGGTGGCTCTTTCACATAAGAAGGCGAATGTAATAAATTTTATTGAGATTGGGAAGCTTACGTCCGCGAATCAGCATGGTTCTAGAAAGCACCGCTCCTGAGAAACTCAGCTTACCCCTCTCTCACATGAATGGTGCGAAAAGTGGCAGTTGACTCTAAATAACGAAAAGTGTGAGGTCATCCACATTAGTGCTAAAAGGAACTCGTTAAACTTCGGTTAGACGGTAAATCAGTCTACTTTAAAAGGCGTAAATTCAACTAAATCCTAGGTATTACAATTACGAACAACTTAAATTGGAAGGAACACATAGAAAATGTTGTGGGGAACGCCAACCAAAGACTGCGTTTTATTGGCAGGAGACTTAGAAAATGTAACAGACCTACTAAGGAGACTAACTACACTACACTTGTCCGTCCTCTTTTAGAATACTGCTGCGCGGCGTGGGATCCTTACCAGATAGGACTGACGGAGTACATCGAAAAAGTTCAAAGAAGGGCAGCACGTTTTGTATTATCGCGAAAAATGTGACAGACTGTCACAGAACCGATACAGGATTTGGGCTGGACATCATTAAAAGAAAGGCGTTTTTCGTTGCGACGGAATCTTCTCACGAAATTCCAATCACCAACTTTCTCCTTCGAATCCGTAAACATATTGTTGACACTGACCTACATAGGGAGGAACGATCATCACGGTAAAGTAAAGGAAATTAGAACTCTTAAGGAAAGATACAGGTGTTCATTCTTTCCGCGCGCTATACGAGATTAGAATAATAGAGAATTGTGAAGGTGGTTCGCTGAACCCTCTGCCAGGCACTTAAATATGATTTGCAGAGTATACATGTAGATGCAGATGTAGATGTTCTGCTAATTATGGATGTAAGGCAACGGGCAGATTCCACATTTCTCGATTTAAGCATTTTACACGGTGTCCCATTGCAGGCTGTTATCGAAGGTATATGGAATAAGCTCACGATATGAGAGTGAATTCAATACTTCTTAAGTAATCCAAGCCAGTATGTTGTCCTCGACGGTGAATGTTCATAACATATAGGGTTATCTTCAGGAGTGCTCCAGGGAAAATTGATTGGACCGCTATTATTTTGTATATACATAAATGATCTGACGAACGGAGTGGCAGCAATTTGTGGTTGTTTGTTGCTGATGCTGTGGCGTACGGGAAGGTGTCGAAGCTGAGTGACTGTAGGAGGAGACCAGAAGGCTTCGATAAAATTTCTAGTGGGTGTGATGAATGACAGCTAGCCCTAAATGTGGGAAAATGTAAGGTAATGCGGATGAGTAGGAAAAATAGATCCGTAAGTTCGGATATACCTTTAGTAATGTACTGCTTGACACAGTCAATTCGTTTAAATATTGTGAGTAATGCCACAATGCGTTGCGCAATGGAAAGAGCAAATGAGGATTGTGGTAGGAAAGGCGACTGTTCGACTTCGGTTTATTGGGAGGATTTTGGGAAAGTGTGGCCCGTCTGTAGAGGAGACCGCATATAGGGCGCTGCAACGACCTATTCTTGAATAGCAATAGAGTGTTTGGGGTCTGTACCATGTCGGATTGAAGGACATCGACGCAATTCAAATTTATGCAGCTAGCTTTGTTGCTGGTAGGTTCGAACAATGGGAATCCCTGGACGTTCTTTTCAAGGAACACTACTGAGAAAATTTCCAGGACCGGCATATAAATGTGATTGCCTAATGATTCTACACCCGCCAATATACACTGCGCGTAGGGACCACGAACATAAGATACGACAAATTAAGTCTCGCGCGGAGGCATATATATATATATATATATATATATATATATATATATATATATAGTCGTTTTTCCCTCGCTTTATTTGCGAGTGGAACAGGAAAGTAAATGACTAGTAGTAAGTAACTGTGGCCGAGCGGTTCTAGGCGCTTAAGTCTGGAACCGCGCGACCGCTACGGTCGCAGGTACAAATCCTGCCTCGGGCATGGATATGTGTGATGTCCTTAGGTTAGTTAGGTTTAAGTAGTTTTAAGTTCTAGGGGACTCATGACCACAGATGTTAAGTCACATAGTGCTCAGAGCCATTTGAACCATTTGTGCTTGCGCTCTGGGATGACTAATTTTTTGACTTGATGAGGCTGTTATATTTGGGCAGCAACACAGTCTACATCTGCATACGTACTCCGCAAGCCACCTACGATACGCGGAAGAGGTTCCCTACTACTCTTTATTGATGAAGCCGAGAAACGTTTTAGATGTTTTAGAAGTATTAGCGGTATCTAGCAAAAGCAACTGTTATTAATGGCATCCGCACGTAAGAAATAAGCTCGTGGATCTATTCTGCGTATTATTGTTCTAATACCTTCATTAATGCCAAACATATTTAAGGTAAAGATGCAATAGCTTGGAAAATGGAGCGAGCACCACAGTGAATTGCTAGGCGGAAGGCGGTAAGCCAACACTTCCACTGACTAGTCACCAAATCATTTATACTCAGTCGTAGACCTTCAAAGCGGATGATGATGATCATGATGATGATGAAGGGAGGACCCATAAATATAATTTTCTTTTCACACAATCTGTTCAATTAACAATATACAACCATAACCTGTTTTTTTTTCCTTTTCTTTTACAAAATGATCAATTTTGACAAATTTACAAGACGGCTGGACCTGCAGCCCGGCCGTTATCGGGCAAAATAACGGTGTTTACTACCGCGCTGGACACAGTCTTATTAAATGCCCTTCTGGAAAACTATTAAAGCACCACTGATGAGAAGAGTGTTTCAGTTACTCAAAACAGATGACGTAACTTTTAATTTGAAAGCTGTATGTCGAACGTTTTGGGGTTACGATACACAGCTGTGTTTAAAGATTAAATAGATTACGAATCAATATGACAATAATAAGGCTTACTTCAAAGCAACCAAATTCGTAATTTCAATGGACTACCAAGGTGCGACTGGATCCCAACCAGTCCCTTCGACAATCTTATTTTGACTAAGGCGCTGGTGACAGGTTGCTGTTAATATTTTCGAAGTTAAATTGATTGTCAGTTATTAAGACAGCTCTGAAGGAACGTCTTAAAACATTACTTGTGAACATTTATTACAACAGAACTCACTCGGTGGAACCACAAGGCCCAGCTAAAATACAGCAGTAACGACCCAGTCTTTCAAACACTGCAACGCACAGCTTAGTACAACAGGTTGTTCAGGTTATAACTAATGAGTGAAAAATGTAATTGCAATCAAAGAATTGAACTGGTTAACATCTAAATCTAACCACAAGGCCCCTCCTTAGTTTAATGGCTACCTGTGCCTTAGTACAATTGTTCTGGCTGTATTTACGACCAGGAGCTGATTCATTAGAACGTTAATGATCGGGTACAAACCAGAAGGAAAGGCAATATAATAGCGGGTGAAATTTTCAAACAACAGCTAGTGTCTTAGTACAACACTACGGTCTATATTTACGATCAAAGACCTGACCGGGGGAAAACTCTGAGGGTCGGGTACAAACCAGAAAATAATAAATTGTAAATTTGTGGTAAGATCTTATGGGACGGAACTGCTTAGGTAATCGGTCCCTAACCTTACACACTACGTAATGTAACTTATACTAACTTACACTATGGACAACACACACACACACACACACACACACACACACACACACACACACACACACACACACCCCTGCCCGAGGGGGATTCGAACCTCCGACGGAGTTAGACGCACGGACAATGACAACCAGCCTCAGATCGTACGGCTACCCCACTCGGCCAGCAAATAATGAGGAGGACAGGTAGACAATGACACAAATCACCACGAGTGTTACGTAATGTTATTTCCCTTTATCAGCAAGCAGTTCCACGAATCCACAGTTCGTCGCAGCGGTTACTGAGCGGTGCTGATGAAAGCCAGATAAAAGAGGGCAGCCAGGCCACGAGCGGTCGTCCGACACGAGTGTTGCCAACCAACTGACGGGATGTCGGCCTGCTGCTTGGAGTCGATGATCCTAGTGACACCGGTGAAGTACTCCGATATCTTCGCTCTGCGCAAGCCCTCCTTGCGCAGCTCGTGGCTTCGGCCACTCGGACCTCGTGACCACCTCTTGTCGCGACGTTATCGCCAATCCCCAATCTTCGTGCCACCTCTCTCGGGCCAGCGTATATATGTCGGCAAGCAAAGACCTTCGAAGGACACAACCCACAGATACCAACTCTTCCTCATAGATATTGGCAATGGGGCGCAAGAGAGATACTCAATACTGCACCTGAGCCAATGGTGCCACACACAACAGTCTACTAATTCAATGACGCCAAAATGGTCCAAATGGCTCTGAGCACTATGGGACTTAACATCTGTGGTCATCAGTCCCCTAGAACTTAGAACTACTTAAACCTAAGTAACCTAACGACATCACACACATCCATGCCCGAGGCAGGATTCGAACCTGCGACTGTAGCAGTCGCGCGGTTCCGGACTGAGCGCCTAGAACCGCGAGACCACCGCGGCTGGCTCAATGACGCCACGGATAAATTGAATTCTCTAATGATTTCTCCAATGAAACTACCATTCTGCGTTCAAAGTTTGTTAAGTCCATCGCATCGGAAACCTTTCACAAGACTCATCCGAGTACAAATGATAGGTCCGCCAGTGCACACTTATGTCTTTTGCACACGATGCTACCACATGTTTATATATGCAATTTCTGTCCCATGACCTTCGACAGCTCAGTGTAATGAGTTTAATTGTCGAAACAGCGAAAGCCTCTAATATCACAACTAAGTTTACGAAAACTAGTGCGACAGCTGTCTGCTGGCCAAGCCGCTCGCCATTCTTCAAGAATGATTCGTCCAGGTTGACATTTTGTGTGCTCAAGCCCTCGACTCAGCTTCCTTCCGACGTCTCCGACCTCATCGAACGTAAGTTATCGAAGTTCACGGAATGGAAACCTTTCCTTAACCGTATGAACAGTTTGGTTATTCATTACAAAAAATATACATATTTCATGAAACGTATAGACTTCCAGAGGAATACCATTAGGAAATTCTTCTATGCTTTCGCCCAGTCATCTCGAAAAGATTTCTTGGCATATCGTCTTTCATCCGTTTTATTTTCGCTAAAACGTTACCACTTTCAGCAAATTCTGTGTCTTGTGGTTACGTTTTAGACATGTTGATCAACTATCTGAAGCCTAAAGGACTCTAATCCTTGTCTATCCATCCACAGTTAGTTTTCTGTGATTTCACTAAATAACTTAAGGAATATTCCTTTTAAAGAGCAGCTTTCCTTCCCCATCTTTTCCAAACCTGAGCTCATGCTCTGTCTGTAATGGCCATTAAACGCCAGTACTCCCTTTACTTCCCGTTTGGACCGAACAAGCTATAAGTTCTCGTTTTTTGTTAGACCTGTGTAAAGGAAATGATTCAAGCAATCACTAGGTATTGACGACATACCTTCCATGTCTCACATAAATCTTAGTTGTGCTAGTTAGTTGTTTGCATGTTCTGTGGATCATATTACTGTAGTCTCTCACTGTGATGTGAAACGAATCAGTTTTACCGTTGTAGCTCAGTTTTTCGATGAACCATATGACAACATACCGAACTTTTAAAACATCGCCTTAAACTTTTTACAACATTATTCATAAGCACCGAGTGCTTATAATTTAAGTGCAGCTACTCATGAAGGTCCTGTGCGGGCTTTTGTTATCGTATGGCAGTTAATGTTGGTAGATATTGTAACGCGAACCGATTTCCTCTGGAAATAAGAACATTATTTTCTGGTTTGTACCCGACCCTCAGAGTTTTACTCGTTCTGCTCTTTGGTCGTAATGTAGGCCGTAGTATTGTACTAAGACTCTAGCTATTGTTTGAAAATTTGACCAGCTATTATATTGCCTTTCCTTTCTGGTTTGTTCCTGATACTTAATGTTCTAATGAATCAACTCCTGGTCATAAATACAGCCAGAACAATTGTTCTAAGGCACAGGTTGCCGTTAGACAAAAGAGCGACCTTGTGGTTCGATTTAAATGTAACCGGTTGAATTCATTGATTGTAATTACATTTTTCGGTCATTAGTTATAATCTGAACAACCTGTTGTTCTAAGCGGTGCGTTGCTGTGTTTGAAAGGACGGGTAGGCTATTTTAGCTGGATCTTGTGGTTCTGCACAGTGAGTTCTTTTGTAATAAATGTTCACAAGTAATGTTTTAAGACGTTCTTTCAGAGCGGTCTTAATAACTTTGAAAGTATTAACAGCCTACTGTCACCAGGGCTTTAGTCAAAATAAGACTGTCAAAAGGGACGGGTTGGGATCCAGTTGCACCTCACTTGTCCATTGAAATTAAGAAGTTAGTTGCTTTGAAGTAAGCCTTATCATTATCATATTGTTTCGTGATCTATTTAATCTTTAAGCACAGTTGTGCATCCTAACTCCGAAGCTTTCGACATACAGATTTCAAATTAAAAGTTACGTCACCTGTTTTGAGCAATTGAATTTCTCTTGTCATCAGTGGTGTTTATATAGTTTTCATGTAATACAGAAGGGCATTTAATATGAGAGACTGTGTCCGGCGCGATAGTAAACATCCCTGTTTGACTCGACAACGGGCGGGCTGCAGGTCCGGCCGTCTTGTAAATTTTGCTAATGTGATCATATTGTAGAAAGAAAAACAAAAGGTTATGGTTGTATATTGTTAAAAAAACTGGATGTGTGAAAAGAAAGTTATATTGGTGGGTCCTCCGTTCCACGTTTCCCTTAATTCCAGTAAGTACTATGTAGCAGATACATGTCTATTGTGTTTTGTGATTTTCATGCAGTCACTTTCTGAAATCTTGGAGGTGCTCATACAAACCCCCTCTTTTTTGTATTTGATTTATACTTATTTACTTTATACTTATTTATATGATTTATACTTCAGTTTATCCACTCTCTGTCTATGCCTCTCTCTCTTTCAAATATTCACAAACACACACGCATACGCTGTATTAAGCATACCCAAACAGATTAAAGACTAATGCGAACTCTGAAGAGAGGAAATGGAAATTTTTGATAAGTTATTATGGGACCTAACTGCTGAGGTCATCGGTCCTAAGCTTACACAGTACTTAATCTAACTTAAACCATGTAAGTAGCCTTTTTATGTTGGCAGCGCTAGAGAATGTATTAATATCGGCCGGCCGCGGTGGACGAGCGGTTCTAAGCGCTTCAGTCCGGAACCGCGTGACTGCTACGGTCGCAAGTTCGAATCCTGCCTCGGGCATGTATGTGTGTGTGTGTGTGTGTGTGTGTTGTCTTTAGGTTAGTTAGGTTTAAGTAGTTCTAAGTTCTAGGGGACTTTGCTAAGTCCCATAGTGCTCAGAGACATTTGAACCATTTCAATTTGTATTAATATCACTGACAGCGATATTAATACAGTCTATAGCGCTGCCAACATACAAACATTTAAACAAGCTACTTACAAGTAACATATGCTAAGGACAACACGCACACCCATGCCCGAGGGAGGACTCGAACCTCCGACGGGGAGAGCGGCGCGGTTCTGTGGAGAAAAGTTTAGTATGTGCTTTCCGTAGAAACTATCTAAAAATACTTTCATAATCGGTGACACGAGAAAACTACATATTTTCCAGTATCAGAAGGAAGCTGAGTCGTTTCGTGCAGTACGATAGGGTGCTACAGAATGTTGTAGTGCCTGCGTTATTCCGGATTACGATGAAAAGATCCTTCGGGGCCAAATGGTAGGGCGATCGCTCAGAACAAATTTTCACTGTCGTCTCCCATTATGCAGCCGAAGGTTATCCATATTCGCAACTGCAAATGCATTTAAGTAGTTCTGTGTAGAGGTAGTAGCACAATCGAGATGTTAATCAGGTCCTCATTGGAGGTGTTGGAGGTACCGAATGCTTGTGGCAATGGAGCGGCGAGGCCTGTTGGTCAGTGGGCCGTGTCAGCGCCGTTTCGGTGGTGCTGCAGCGTCGCATCAGATAGGCAGGAAATCCCTGGCGGCACTGGCACACAGCCAGGATCCTCCGCAGACGGTCACGAGACCTGGGAGCTGCCCGTGTCACTGACCTTGGCGCCGTAGGGGGCTGGCCGCCGCGCTCATCGAGCGTGGCGCAACCTGCAGCCTCTCACCGACGTCCCGTCGCGCCATTCAGACGTTCAGAAACCTCTGCCGTGAAAGGGCAGGAACGCGTGTCTCATTATCTGAACCGTAGATGCGATTCATTGATTACTTTTTAAATGAGCATAACTGTAATTTAACTTGGAGCAAGCACAAGTAGGAAGAAAACCCCTTACAGAATAGCTAGTTCCCACGTTGTAACTGGGTCAGGCAGCCTATCATATTCTGTAAAGAACGATGTGCAGAGTGACCGAATCAGTATAAACACTCTCGCATAAGCTCCTCGTATCGGAAGCTCATTCTACAATTGTACTCAGAGTACACTTTCCTCTGGCCCTTGCTTTACAAAATTCTTGGAAATCAGTATGTTTGTTATCCTTGTGTGCGCCTACTGTCACAAATGGGATTATAAAGATAGTATAGTACGTGCTTCTGTCAAAGCGGACATCCATGCTATCTGATGTGAATATAGCACGGAAACAGATGACTTCATCTGATAAACACAAAAGCAAGAAGAAAAGATAAGTCTTCTGAAAGAGACAGGAGGATACTAAGGGGCTGTTAGCTCTAATAACAAGATCAGTGCCTCAAAAGTGTCTTGGGAGGCTTAATAACCACTGCTGCCTCCGACTAGTACCTGTAAGCAGTCGCCACCATCCCTGACCTTCCTTGTGCTCTACACTCGTGCTCATAAATTAAGGATAATTGCAGAATGTGGTGTCACACAACGTGGCACTACACAACACTGGTGCTAATAGCATAAGCACGTTGAGAACACAAACGACAAAAAAATGGTTCAAATGGCTCTGAGCACTGTGGGACTTCACTACTGTGGTCATCAGTCCCCTAGAACTTAGAACTACTTAAACCTAACTAACCTAAGGACGTCACACACATACATGCCCGAGGCAGGATTCGAACCTGCTACCGTAGCAGTCGCGCGGTTCCGGACTGCGCCCCTAGAACCGCGAGACCACCGCGGCCAGCACACACAAACGACACATATCTGTAAGTCCATGGTATTGGTGATAAGTTGAGAAAACCATCCCGAAACATATGTGCTACAAAATGCCACTGTTTCCTGTGCATGCACCCCGACATCAGTTCGGGATATGCTCACCATGCACACGTGCACAGGTCATACAACAGGTTAGAATACCCTGGATCAGGTGGTCGAGCAGCTGATGGGGTACAGCCTCCCATACTTGCACCAGTGCCTGTCGGAGCTCCTGAAGAGTCGTAGGGGTTCGAAGACATGCATGGATGGATACGTCAACCGAGAGTATCCCAGACGTGCTCGATGGGGTTTCGGTCTGGAGAACAGGCAGGCCACTGCATTCGCCTGATATCTTCTGTTCCAAAGTACGTCTCCATGATGGAAGCTCGGTGGGGCCGTGCGTTATCATCCATCAATGGAAAGGTGGGACCCACTGCACCCCTGAAATGGCGGACATACTGGTGAAAAATGACGTCCCGATACACCTGATGTGTTACAGTTCCTCTGTCAAAAAAATGCAGGGGTCTACGTGCACCAATCATAATCCCACCCCACGCCATCAAACCACGACCTCCATACAGGTCACTTTCAAGGACATTAAGGGGTTGGTATCTGGTTCCTGGTTCACGCCAGATGAAAACCCGGCGAGAATCACTGTTCAGACTATACCTGGACTCGTCCGTGAACATAACTTGGGACCACTGTTCCAAAGGCCATGTACTGTGTTCTTGGCACCAGGCTTTACGGGCTCTCCTGTGATCAGGGGTCAGTGGAATGCACCTTGCAGGTCTCCGGGCGAATGAACCATTTCTGTTCAGTCGTCTGTAGACTGTGTGTCTGGACACAACTGTTCCATTTGCTGCGGTAAGGTCCTGAGCCAGGGTATACCTGAAGTACTCCGTGGCAGTCTGCGAGTACTGATGGTGAGATATCAGTCTTGTTGTTGTGTTGTACACTGTGGACGTCCTGTACTGTAGCACCTAGACATGTTTCCTGTCTGCTGGAATCGTTGCCATGATCTTGATGTCACACTTTGTGGCACACGGAGGGCCCATGCTACGACCTCCTGTGTTTGACCAGCCTCCAGTCGCCCTAGTATTCTACCCCTCGTAACGTCATCACTATGTGTTCTTTGAGCCATTTTCAACACACAGTCACCATTAGCACGTCTTAAAACGTCTGCACACTTACTCGGTGCACCGTACTCTGACATGTACCAACACACCTGTGCGTATGTGGACTGCTGCCAGAGCCATCGTACGACGACCGCAGGTCAAATGCACCGCATGGTCATACCCCGAGATGATTTAAACACGCAAAACGCCTACCAGAGCGTTGTTTGACAATGTATCAGCATTATCCTCAATTTATGAGCAGGAGTGTAATTTGTCATCTCCACACCATACACAGCCGCTGAGAGATTACCCGAACATTGCCCTCTGATGTCTATGAGAGTGCCTTGATAATACGCACACTCTGTCCTAGGCTGAAATTCCTGATTGACCTGCGCTGGCTGCCGTCAAGCCCTGCCGCCCCACGCTTACGTGAACTGGACGCTACAGGGCGACGTCTGCCACAGATTGCTGGGACAGTGTCAGCACGTTCCAATTTCGTGTGCTGCAAGGCTGCTGGCCTGGGCGCAGACACAGACAATAACACATGTTGTAAACTTTAATGTAATAACTTCTTCTTTCGCTAACGTTGTCATTCTGATAACAGTATGTGTCTCAACCCACGCCCCTACACTAAAATACCCAGATCCATAATGGCACTGGTGAAAGTAAAAAAAGCAGTATGTGTATAGCACGATTGACACCCTGTCGTTTTAGTTACTTCCATCATCAGATTTGTAATTAAGACCAAAGGAACATAAAAATGGGAAGTGTTTGTTGCATATTATCAAGCTACAAAAGGAAAATACTTAAAAGATAAAAAAATAGTGGAAGGTTCAGTCACCATGACATAGAACTTATGAAACAAATTTGAGTCAACCAATGAAATCTATGCTAAATGGGGCGTCTTGATTCGTTTTCTTTCAAAGATACAGATGCTAGGTAAGAGGTGGCGCTGAATCTGGGACTTGGCCGTCATTTTCTTGAGTCGTTTTTTCTTTCTGTTCGTACTTATAAAGCGACAGACATTCCTTAAAATTATAAACATTCAATATCACACTGTAAACCAGTTTCAATGTACTTCAGTACTAAATGTATTTTGTCCTTTTAGTTACACACATATGATACTTAAAGCCGTGTTTCATTAGCTCAAATTGGGCCAAAGAATGTTTTCAAATATGTAGACCTCCAAAATGCATTACAAAGAAAAAAATCATCATTAATATAGAATATATATTGTAAGTCCACATGGTATAGGGGTAGCGTCTATGACTAGTAATCAAAATGTCCTAGGTATCGGGTCTGATTCCAGCCACCCCATACATTTCGAATAAGAATCATCAGCAACAGTGGTCAAAGACTTCCAGTACAAAAAGTCGCCCCTGTTCTGCCAACGGCTTTCTCGAAGAGGGCGGAGGAGTGCAGAGATTCTGGGCACCTTCTTGCCCCGAAAAGGTGGAATAATCAGCAATAATCAATGGAATTAGTATGCCGAAGGCAATAGAAACCATTGTATTAGAAACATAATATGCATCCAGAGGGCATGTGGCCTGTAATTGAAAAAGTTTCGTGATGTTCTCTCCATTGGCAAAAGATTCCGAATTAATCCTCCACTCGGATTTTTGCGACGAGACAATCGAGGGAGTGAAAACCATGAGAAAAGGTTGAATAATCAACGAAAGGGTAACATATACGAGACGTAGCGTGGAATTTCAGAAGCCTCAATATGAGAGGGAAGCTAGAAAATATGGAAAGGGAAATTAAAAGGCTCGATCTAGGTACAATGAGGGCCAGTGAAGAGAAATGGAAAGAACTATTTCTGGCAGATGAATGCAGGCAAATAGTAACACCAGGAGATTTTTGGGTAAAGCGGTTACGTTTCGTTACAAATAGAAAGAGTGAATAGCAAGATAGTGCGGAGACTTAATGTGAACATTTCAGTAATAGGATTGTTTTAATAAAACCCATCAGCAGATCAAAGCCAACAATAAATTCCGTCGGTTCTTGGAGGAACATAGACATGTTAATAACTTGAATACAAATTATTAATGCTCCACAGTAATATTTATTTGATTGCTCGTTATGAAAAGCTTTCGGCTTCTCAAGACGTCGTCAGTTAATTTAGTACTAAACAGACAGTCCACACATCTCCAACGAGGATTAATAGCTGTACAAATACTGCTGTACAAAGAAATGTGGCACTTTATGACTACACAAATACAAAACACAAGCATAATTTAGTACCTAAAGGGACTCTGAACAAATAAATCTTACATTACAATATATTCCAATATTAAAACAATGTGGATGTGTAACTCAAAAAAATTCAGCAAGGGCACAGGCTGATATGTCATATGGACAAACTGACCGAAAAAAGGGGAGGGGAGAAAGACGTCTATGGAACGTGGATGTGGAACAGTTATAACAAGGCTGTTATCTAACGGTGAAAGAAATAAGAACTGCTACTTTAATAAGTGCGAATAATGGAACTCATGACTCTTTGAGTAGGTAGTGTTTATTAATGGCCAGAAATTCGAGTAATGTTAGTTTTGTGCCTACATCTCTTTTATGGAATGAATGAAATCGCTTGCAAGTTATAAGGGTTACCTAAGCTTCACAGAGAAGGTGTTTCAAGAAGACCTGTAGTGCCTTCAGTTTCAGGACAATGCCGTAAATTAGAAAAAAGAGTTAGATTCACTACCTACTACACACACATTAGTGAAAAAATTAAAGGATTCTATCTAGTGCAAATTTAGCCTCATTTGATGTTAGCAGCCATTTGCAGGGACAATGGAAGTATTAAGACAATGTTGCATAAAGCCAGAAAAAACCCAGTGGAAGCAGAAAACTTAAAAATGGCAATTGAAATATACTCAAAGCAAAACTGTTTACATTTTCAACAGGTTCTGTAGAGTAAGTCAGCAGAATTAACAATGGGGTCCACAACAGGCCCCTTATTAGGTGAAATGTTTGTGGATAATTTTAGTGGAGGATCCTGTTACATCTAGAATACAATACTGGACTAAGTACGTGGATGATGTAATGTGCTTGTGGACAGGTACCACCAGACAATTAAATACTTTTTTTTCCATATTTGAATCCTCAGTATAGTACAATCAAGTTTACAATGGAGTTGGGAGAAGACTGTCAACTTTTTAAACAGCAAGCACCAGTATTTATTTAAGATATACAGGAGAGTACCCTCAATGGACATAGTAATACCAGCGAGTTTCCAGTATCTCGTAACACACCAATAGGAAGCGTTCTGCTCTATGTTGCACTGCCTACTACACCATGAATAAGGCCAAATTTTGAAAATGAACTGAAAATAATTAAAGAAATATTATATAGCAACGGTTATAATCTTACACTAATTGACGGTATACTCACCATAAAGAAGAGACAGAGGATAAAGGCGCTCCTTTATCCACCTCAGACAACACAGAACTTCATAGGTTTTTTGTCCAGGAAACTAAAAGTCAGGAAATATGCTCTGCTTTTTACATCAGGAGTACTGTTCAACAGTAAAGATGAGATACCACCTTAAGAACACGGTGGAATTTATAGAATTTATGTATAAAATGCAAGTATGATAGTCAGCTGCTTTTTATTTAAAGCCCAAAGATCGACAGGTTTCAGTCATAGACCATCTTCATGGATTATGGTGAAAACAGTTTAAGACACATCACATATGTCATTACTGAAGTAATGGCCAAGTATCATATGTAGAGAGAGCATGTCATGAATTCCAGTATACCACACAGGACTTTTAAAGCCTTTCTTTCGCATATCATTAATACGTTTGCTTTAAAAAGTCATCTGTGGTATACTGGAATTTATGACTTGCTCTACATATAAGACGTGGCCATTATTTAAGTAATGTGATGTTGTGGCTTAAACTGTTTTAACCCTAATCCGTGAAGATGGTCTGTGACTGAAATCAGTGGTTAACTGGGTTTTAAATAAAAAAGCAGATGTTAGTCAAACATGCATTTGATGCATTACTTGATGCATGTTAGCAGCTACCTCCTAAAAATGTGTTTAGAATTTTGCTGCAATGTATGTGACAAATTACATGTAGGTCAGTCAAGTATGGGTATAGCTACTAGACTGACTGAGCGTGAAAGGAACTTGACACTGAAAATGAGATATTCCTCCTTTGCGGAACATGCTCTGAATGCATGCCACTCATATGATGTGAAATATGATGTTCTCCTTACAGGAACCAAAGGCAGAAAAATAACATTACTTGAAATTCTAGCCATTAATAAACGCCAACCGAAGAACCCTGACCTGGTCCTTAACAACCAAACACAGTTCCATTACTCAGCCTTATTAAAATAGCAGAAGCTCATTCTTATTTCTCTCACATTAGATACACAGCTTGTTACAAATATTCCGCACTCACATTCCATAAACTTATTTCTCCCTCTACCCCTTTTTTTGGCCTGTTCATCACTTTCACTAGTTTATCCATATGACGTAACAGACCATGCCGTTATTCACTAGTAGAACATTTTTGGCTAATACATTCACATTGTTTTAATATTTGAATTTACTGTAACATATTAAAATATTAAAACAATGTGCATGTATAATGCAAAAATGTTCTAATAGTGAGCAACGGCATATTTAATTGAATATACAGTAATATAGTCCGCTGCTCTTAGTCTCGCGGTAGCGTTCTCGCTTCACGAGCACGGAGTCCCGGGTTCGATTCTCGGCGGGGTTTGGGGATTTTAACCTGGCCCGAGAGTACTGGGTGTTGTACGTCGTCTTCATCATCATCATTCATCTCCATTACAGTCGGAGGAAGGCAACGGCAAACTACTTCCATTAGGACCTTGCATACTACGGCGGTGCGGATCTCCCGCATCGTTCCCCTACTCTCTGTCAAGAAGCATGCGACTACATTCCCACTGTAATATAAGATTTTCTTGGTCAGAGTCCATTTAGATATTGTATTTTTCTTGTGTTTTGTATCGATGTAGTAATAAAATGTCAGATATATTTGTACAGCAATGTTTGTACAGCTGTGAATTCTCGCTGAAGTTGTTTTGCAATATCTGTTTAGTATTAAGTTATCTGATGATGGCCTAAAAAGTCGAAAGCCAGTTCATAATTAACTATTAAATAAATATGATTGTGGAATATTAATAATTAGTACTCAAGTCATTAATCAACAATAACATTTCAGGTATACATGCCGACGTTACAAGAACAAAATGAATAAGTACACAAAGTATATGAGGATGTGTAACGTGTAATTCAGCATATAAAAGAATATAGTAATATAATAATGATAGTGTCAGTTACGGTCTTTTGAATTCCCTAATGACGCTAAAGTTTGATCTATAGTGACCTACAGAAAGGGGAAGGAAATGATAACATCCTGCAATGGAAACGTCTTACTGACTGAAGATTAATAGTGGTGACCCAAACAAGCATGGCACGATGAGTACAACACCATGCAGACAGACACATTAATGAGAGGAGAGTGTAACCCTTTTTTCACAGATTGTAACAGCGACAAATGGCCATTACAACAGTCGTATATTATCGAAAAGGAAATTGGACAAGGAATTCTATTGTTGAACTCTAGCTTTGGCACAGGTGGGTGGGCATGATAAATGCAAAGCTATGTGAATGATATACTAATATTCCAGAAGGAACATTGAAAAATAGGTTCAAAGACCAGTAAGGTAGGGTGTGGAGGAAGGTAAAAACTATTTCCCATTCCATAGTACAATTTCGAAACAGATCTATGAGGTGCTCACAATGTAGGCACAGACGAGAAAGTGCGTACGTCGTGGAAAATATCGGTGAGGACCAATCAGAATCCTTAACTCTGAAATTTAAACCGAACGTTATTTTGTATCGTCGCTCCTGAGGTAAAGGAGATTCATATGCCAGCCCACGGCTTGAGATTCCTTATCTCTCTAAAGGGTTGTATGGACAATGCGACAGATAACGTCTTCTTGTCCACAGTCCGGCTAGGGTAGCAAAAAGTCCACTCCGGCTATTTGTAGCTGAAAATTTGCCCTGGGTTCTTGCAAGAATATTGCCTCTGGCCTTTAAGAAAAACACCTCTCTCCGACTAGCTTGAATGCTTCCAAATCTGCAGTTCTCCACCAACATAAAAAGGAAGAAGGTAATAAAAAGGACACCCACCAGTGTCACTGAATCTTGATTGCTACTGTTATGAAGTGTCACAGATCGACTGTTTGATCATGGGAATTTGTATAAAATTATTCTGAAATATACTACATAATAGTCTCAGACAAACTTGCGACGTAACAACAGCTATAGTTCTAACAAAACAGAAGGAAGGAAGTTTTTGTACCAAGTGTCGTTAATACCAAGCATTACGTTTTTTGTGATAATATAAGTACGGAGATACAGCAGTAGAAAGTACCAGAATAACCCAGGCATTGCAATATCGTATTTACCTGCCGATATCGGGCATGCGATATTCAAGCACAACATATGATCTGTACGGATATAAGTATAGTGGGTGTACGAATACAGATCGTAGACGTATGGTTGACGACATATGGAAGTTTGGATGTGGCGGTGAGTCGTGAATGCGTAGCCAAAAGGTAAGGTGACGGCTCATCATAAGCGGGAAATTCTGGATCGAGTTCCAGTCCGGCACAATTTTTCAGTGTCATCATCCTATTCTACAGCTTATGATCGTCGTTATTCGCAAATGCGAATTCTTCTAACGTGTTTCGTAACGACTGTGGTCATCGCAGTGCATCGTCATCAAAATAACGCACATATTGCAATGTCGTACCGTGTTTGCACCTTTTAGTGCGCTAACCACTCCCCTATTCCGCTCGGTACCACATAACATGAAACCACCAGTAACAGTAAGCAGGCAATTAGAAAACTAGCTTGCCAAGTTATTAACTCGCATTCAAAGCGACATGCAAGTGTAACTACTCGTACATCTGTAAATTTTCTATGCTACTGTATGAGATTTGAGCTCAGTTAGATGGAGACTTTACCCCAAGTTTTAATTTGATATATATTTTAACAAAGTAGAATTATTTTTCATACTGATGTCGGTAGCAGTTGATAACCTGAAACGCTTTTGCTTCTACTACAATTTTTCCTCTTAATTACGATATATCCTGTATATGGCTGTTAAGCATCGTCACATACTTATTGGGTAGTGACTTAGCTTTCGTTCTATATGAAGTATTTCAGATACTACTGGTCCATCTATTGAAGTGAGCATGTATTTGAAGAGCGAGCCATTATATTTGGTATATCATGCTTGTGAACACAACAAAACGAAATAATTCGACTGAGAAAGGCATTCTTACAGCGTATTTCCTGCGCTTGGGACAGAAAAAAAAGAGGGAGGAAGAGTTTACAGGAGTATCTGTACTTTACTGCTTTAATGTTCGCATTATGAATGATCACAGTCAACGAATGTGCGCGTTAAGGTCTTAAAAATAAAAGCTAATCTTTGGGGCTTTTTATATTAAACCCATTTTCACTTTGATCGAACAAATGTACCTGACATACTGTTGCTGATCAAACAACACAGGAGTATTTGTCGTTATTGTACTGATATTAATGCGATAACACAGTCCATCAAGATGATGACTTGCTTCACAACCTTCGAGGAGTCTCTGAGGAAGAAAGACGCATGGTGACAGGTTGCGAAGGCCGTATTTGAATATTCTGCAGAGATAGTGACAGGTGCAACGCTGAGGGACGCGAACGGAAATGTAATCTCTGAGAAACCAATGACCGTGAAGCCTGACTGTGAGTAGTGGCTGTCACAAGCTAAACTTTAGTCATCAATAACGGTACTGCACTTCGCTGAATACTGTACGCCGTAGCATACGTTCAAGGCGTATTTTGTTCCTTTCCAGAACAACGCTTATGACGCCGTCTATTGTTTCTCTGTCGTTCATAGTTTCCACAGATTAAAACATACACTTCTGGAAATGGAAAAAAGAACACATTGACACCGGTGTGTCAGACCCACCATACTTGCTCCGGACACTGCGAGAGGGCTGTACAAGCAATGATCACACGCACGGCACAGCGGACACACCAGGAACCGCGGTGTTGGCCGTCGAATGGCGCTAGCTGCGCAGCATTTGTGCACCGCCGCCGCCAGTGTCAGCCAGTTTGCCGTGGCATACGGAGCTCCATCGCAGTCTTTAACACTGGTTGCATGCCGCGACAGCGTGGACGTGAACCGTATGTGCAGTTGACGGACTTTGAGCGAGGGCGTATAGTGGGCATGCGGGAGGCCGCGTGGACGTACCGCCGAATTGCTCAACACGTGGGGCGTGAGGTCTCCACAGTACATCGATGTTGTCGCCAGTGGTCGGCGGAAGGTGCACGTGCCCGTCGACCTGGGACCGGACCGCAGCGACGCACGGATGCACGCCAAGACCGTAGGATCCTACGCAGTGCCGTAGGGGACCGCACCGCCACTTCCCAGCAAATTAGGGACACTGTTGCTCCTGGGGTATCGGCGAGGACCATTCGCAACCGTCTCCATGAAGCTGGGCTACGGTCCCGCACACCGTTAGGCCGTCTTCCGCTCACGCCCCAACATCGTGCAGCCCGCCTCCAGTGGTGTCGCGACAGGCATGAATGGAGGGACGAATGGAGACGTGTCGTCTTCAGCGATGAGAGTCGCTTCTGTCTTGGTGCCAATGATGGTCGTATGCGTGTTTGGCGCCGTGCAGGTGAGCGCCACAATCAGGACTGCATACGACCGAGGCACACAGGGCCAACACCCGGCATCATGGTGTGGGGAGCGATCTTCTACACTGCCCGTACACCTCTGGTGATCGTCGAGGGGACACTGAATAGTGCACGGTACATCCAAACCGTCATCGAACCCATCGTTCTACCATTCCTAGACCGGCAAGGGAACTTGCTGTTCCAACAGGACAATGCACGTGCGCATGTATCCCGTGCCACCCAACGTGCTCTAGAAGGTGTAAGTCAACTACCCTGGCCAGCAAGATCTCCGGAACTGTCCCCCATTGAGCATGTTTGGGACTGGATGAAGCGTCGTCTCACGTGGTCTGCACGTCCAGCACGAACGCTGGTCCAACTGAGGCGCCAGGTGGAAATGGCATGGCAAGCCGTTCCACAGGACTACATCCAGCATCTGTACGATCGTCTCCATGGGAGAATAGCAGCCTGCATTGCTGCGAAAGGTGGATATACACTGTACTTGTGCCGACATTGTGCATGCTCTGTTGCCTGTGTCTATGTGCCTGTGGTTCTGTCAGTGTGATCATGTGATGTATCTGACCCCAGGAATGTGTCAATAAAGTTTCCCCTTCCTGGGACAATGAATTCACGGTGTTCTTATTTCAATTTCCAGGAGTGTATTTCCTGTTGACTGATGATACCGTTTTTCAGATAGTATCAATAACGTGAGTTGTAGTCTCACAGAATGGGAAGTCACGGTGGCCTCACCTGCTATAGCTCTTCCAGTCAAGTCAGCGATATTACTGTGAGGTACTGACTTGATATTCTTATTTTCGGTGTTTTCGTGTCAGGATAGAGTAATCCTGTAGCACAGATTCAACTTGATTTCACTTAGATGATTTTAAATGCAAAAGTTGTGCATTTCAAATATAGTTCCGTTGTTGTAGAATGTCGGTTGACATTGGTCCATGAGCTAGGTGCAGATCTCATTAAGTATTTAGTCACAAGGCATGCGAAAGATTAATAAGCCGTAGGTTTATGCTAGAATTAATAAGCGGTAAGTTTACAATTTGCTGAGTAAGAAAGTGATCGGGATAACGAAAAGAAAAATGTATTTGATAACAAACTAAAACATACGCATACAACATATATGAACAAAAGAAAAATGGAATTAAAATTAATAATAGGTCCAGTCACCTGTAGCGTCGATAATTGCATGGCATCTCCGAGGCATGCTTAAAACCAAGTTTTCCACTTATTCACGTGGAAAAGACCTGCAAATGCGTTGAATCTTCGTTGACTGCTATTTCAATGTGAAGATTTTTTTCCTCGCAACTTTTTTTTTAAATGGAAGACCATACACTTTCAATGCGGTGAGCATCAGGTGACTATGAGGGTCAGTACGGGACCTACACACCTTTTCCAGCCACTGCAAAGCTTGCTGCGGTGCTTCGGATCATTGTCTTGCAGTATCCTCTCTTTATTTTTGTCGATGAACCAAAGTGTGGCAATTGGTATCAAACATTTTTGATAAACGCGACGCTTAAGCTGAACTCGTGCCTCTTCTTGTATCTCTCAGTCAACAATTCAAATGATTTATGTACATGGCATGAAGGACGAAGATTTCCTCTGTTGGTATGTGAAAGAACTATGGCGATATCTTTTACCATGTGTAATGCCGACAACGCTCTTACTTGTCAGACTTCATGCATGCCTCGTACGGTTGATAAATTGATAGTGGCTGAACGGCATCACTTCCAGTAACAGTATTTTCTGTCCAGAAGACAGATTTACTTGAAACACAATAGCATATTGTCTGTAAATGTGAGCAATGTTATTGTTAACGTACTGTCGAAGATAAATTCGGTTGGCCCGCCGATTAAGAATCGTCTTGGGTTGGTGTACTGAGGATCAGAAAGCAGCGATTACCAAAGTAAGATAATTGCTTATGTAGATGTTGTATGAACTTACGACTACAGAGATCTGGTTCTGACATCTCAGATGAATGGTAAGGTCTCCGCTACGTGCCCAGATGGTTTCTTTATATTGCAATTTGAATGTAGTGTTCTGACGCAAAATTCACAGACTTCAGGACCCATTGATTATACTATCGCAATGAGATTCAACTGAGACTCGAACAAGTATCTACTGTTCTACAGAGATATCAATATACGTAAGTGGGTTAGATAGTGAGTCACAACCCCAATCCCGTTAAAGCTCTGCAAGTAACTATATGAATTGTCTATATTGCCTATATTTTTGTCTTTTTTCAAAATAGGATTAAACAGCCAACAATGAGAACGATACGAGTTGGGCCGCCTATCAGGTTCTGGACAGTAAAGTGTGCCCATTTGAAATACTATAGCAGAAATAGGTGAAAGAATCGGCAGTTAATTTTAAAAACAAAATGTAATGAGAGCTTAATGTCTTTTTGGAAATACACGATAGTCAACAAGATTAAGTGTAATAGAGCCATCTGGTAGGCTTTACATAAATTACAATTACGTAAAGGACAGAAGGACACAGAAAAAATTTACAAACATCTGTAAAAATGATCAAAATATCGACTACGTACCGATCATAAGAGAAAATATCAAGATCAGCAGCTGAAAATTTACTGAAGAAGTTCTCTTCCAGTGAATAAATGAAAGCATCGGCCAAGATCATATACAGTGGTTCCCGAAAAAAACTGAGCGTTTGTCTGAAATTTTTAATAGTCTTCATGAAAAAATTTGCTACAATTGTGAGTTAGGGAATAGCGACCGTCAGCTTAATTACTTGGACCTCAGTGTTGCTGTTGACAACGGCAGACTTGCTTTGGTATATTTCAAAAATGGCTCTCAGCACTATGCGACTTAACTTCTTAGGTCATCTGTCGCCTAGAACTTAGAACTAATTAAACCTAACTAACCTAAGGACATCACACACATCCATACCCGAGGCAGGATTCGAACCTGCGACCCTAGCGGCCGCTCGGTTCCAGACTGTAGCGCCTAGAACCGCATGGCCACTCCGGCCGGCTGGGATATTTCGAAAAGCCTCTAACACAGATCAAATTGTGCCCGCTAGTTCAGTACATCCTCATTCCCATAAGCAAGCATTTTTTACTTTGAGCCATTCATAGTGCAGTCTCTGTAACTTTGTCACCTGACAAGCTTTATGACGAGATGAACATAAGAACTATTGCAGTTAATAACGACTGTGATCCCAACTGCTGGCGTTAAAATGACCACTTTAGGCAGCAGGGATATGCCTGACACTAACGAGTACAAAATATTTTCTAGACTCCATTTTTAGCCCTATCAAGTATAAAATCCGTCGTCTTCTGTTTAAAATATATGTCTTGCCAAAAAATCTGATTCACAATTTTAACTCCAAAGTTGCTCCGATATACAATTCAGGAGTATATAAAATCACTTTTGAGACGTCGCCCTTTTATAATGTAGGACAAACTGTAAGATCTTTTAGTGTCAGGTACAAGGAAGGAAAAAGAGGCACTTTTGCTGATCGTCTGTTAATTTCGAACACAAAACGAAACGCTTTGAAGAAATTGCCATTTTACATAGAGAAAGGAATGTACTCTAAGAGCTGGAGATTTTCAGTCATAAGAACGATGGCCTCATCCTCACTGAACAGTTGCAACTACGTAGCAAAAATTTTTTCAATAGTTTTAATCCACCGCGTAGTTTTGATTCCTCTATTTTTGCTATATTTTCCCTGCTTCTGGTTTCGAAACATTCTTTTCTTTTAATCTCTGCTGCTGAAGTTACCATCATGCAAATATTTTCTGGAGTGTACAACTGTTTGTAAAACTTTTTGTACGTCATTCTCTCCTTTACGTAATGGTAATTTCTGTAAAGCCTAACAGATAGCTCTATTATACTTAATCTGCTTGACTACTGTGTATTTTCAAAAAGACATTGAACTCTCTTTATATTTTGTTTTTAAAATTCACTGTCTTTTGCAGCTATGTCTGTTATAATGTTTCAAATGGACACATGTTACTGTCCTGCGCCTGATAGATTCGTATTGTTTTTGTTGCTGCAATGTAAGCCACTGGGCTGATCAGTCTGATGTTGTTCCCAGCTTGGCACATGTGGCAAAGGCTAGAACGTTTTATTTTGCTTTTGACCTGAGCATAGCTGCTCCAGTTTCTAACTATGGCTTTTTAGTAATGTAATTTTACATAAGTAATCTTTCTGCGTCATGAAAATTGTCATCTTGGTAAATATTTTTTTTGTCATACCTGATTTTCAGTATATTATTTTATAGGATTTAGCAACATTTCATTCTGATGGCGACACTCCTAGTAGGTGTCGAAACCTAGGTCTACGTACCTATCGTTTATTTGCAACCTGTTGCTTGTTTAATCGTATTTTGATACTAGTATATGGTTACTGAGTAACAGCCAAGTTCAAAACCGTACTTTTTTATTGTTTCCCTAGCACTGTGATTATTGGCAGTCGCATGGAACTTTTAGAGTCACCGCTTACCACACTTCAGTTTTTACTGCTTAACTCCGTTAGTTCACCAAAGCACAAAGCTGGCGATATTTACATTACGGAAGTATGTACGTTTTGCCTTCCCTACAGTAAAGATACATTGATTTCAGAGATTTTTCCTTACCTTTTGTCGTCGCCGCTGATGGAGAAGTGGGACTGTAATAAAGCACTGGCTGCTATCATGATCTGCTTTTTTTTTCACATTTACTCTGAATTTATTTCTGTTCTTTCCAGTGGTTGTGAGTCATATGAACTAAAATTTCTGAAATAAAAATTATCTGGGGTAGTAAACTGTATTATTTCAGATAGGAATATCAGTATATATGTACTCACATATGATGTTTCCAAAAACATCGGTCCTTACGTTGATAAAAAGTAGCAGTGTGGCTACGGTTATTCGCTCAAAAAAGTAATTAGTGCAGGGACTACACTCTTACAAAATTTCTGCAGCTTCTACATTAGGTTTTACTCACCGTTCCTTTAATCTTTTTTCGCCCATACTGAGTTCAACACAATTTATCACTGATTGCCTGCGCTATGACCAATCAGCATTTCAGAACACTGATACTTTCCCACCAAATAATAATTTCAATAGCAGATGTCGGATAAATTCTAGCCGCCTACTCCAGCCGTTAGCTTTGAGCATTGATGTCATATCTAAGCCAGAGACGCTAGATATAGATGATAGTTCAAGGCAACGAGCATGAGAACGAGGCTTTATACGTAAACGAAAAAATGTATCAGAGAACAAAATATAATACGCAAACATACGGTAATTTACCACGGATGTAAAAAAAAAGGGAGATGGCGCTGTAGAATCACGCTGCAAGTTGTTTTAAAGCCAACGAGGGTGGGGCTTGCCGCCATCTTATAAAGCCCCAAATATTAGCCGACTGCTCTTTGCGGCTGCATATTGTTTATTATCTTTGCCTTGTGCACATAATATCTGTTTCAAATGCTAAAAACGCATTGCTTACATGAATAACACAGCGTAAGGACGGCAATTTCTGTTGTTGAATACATATTTGGTCTAGTAATTCAACGGATTTGGGCTCGGTAATGTAACTTGTGTTTGTCGATTGTTTAGAATAACCAGACGAGAAGGATGTGATGTGAAAAGGATGCTTTTGTAATGCATTTTACTTCATTTTACTTTATATGTAGCGATAGCAAATGAAGCTGGAAGCCAATGCTTGTTTGCTTCCTTACACTGCTTCTTGTTCGTCACATTTTCAGCTTTCAACTCGAATGCCCAACATTTTTGACGTTCACTTATCTATATGCTCTCTTTTATCCCATAAACTTGGGCAATGAGAAAGAAGCAACGTATGCTATCGTATCTTGTACATGTCAACAACGTGAACAATTATTGAAATGTCAAATAAAGAGAACGGCATAGAGGTATACGTCCATACAGAATAGAGTTCTTGTTTTGTTAGATTGTCGCACATTAGTGTTACTGTAATTTTTACATCTGCTGACTTTGAAGTCTTACCTATGATGCATCATTCAGTTTGTTGCCAATAATAGCGAGTTACAGGGTAACACAAACGATATCAATTTTTCAAATTCTTCTAGCTTTGTGGAATGCTATAAATGCGATTAAGGGAAAGGTCTCAAACGATTAAGACCCCGTAAAATAGATATTTCGTTTTAACATGTATTTTTTTAGTAATGACAGTCTATCATGTGTAAGATGTAGGCCTGCCTTTACAACAATAGCCTACTTGCTTCTTTTCCCGGAGGATTTCTCGCCAGTAACTCTGTCAGTTTTCAGGAATAATTAGACATGGTAGAATTACAATGTACAACTACTTTGATCATCTGACTGATTTTACTTTTAAATCTCACTTTGAGGTTTTCAAAGTATGAAAGCCTAGGCCATGCTTTGTGATACGCCAGGAGTTAGTTAGATAGTTTCATGTCCAATTATCATTTTCACAACAAATCATAATGATGTGGAACGAGTCATTATAAACCGCCAATTTTTTTATGTGCCTCCATACTGATGACTTTTTTGATTAGATACAGACCAATATTAGCAATTCCCATCCATGAGCATTTACACATTACAGTAATGTATAAACTTCTGCGGAAAAGGAGGAGGTGTCATACAGAAACGTTTTCAGTTTAGTTTCAGATTTTGCTTTGCTGTGTGTCAGGCATTTTATACCAAAGGGCGAGTGATCAAAACTTTTTTCCGAGGCATTGTCAATGCCTGTTTGTGCTACAGACAACCTGAATGTGGAGTAACGAATGTCATTTTTTTCTTTTTGTTTTGTAATTACGTACATTATTCTTCCTGTTGGAGTGCAGTGGATTATTTAAAACAAGCTTCATCAGGGAATAACTACACCGCGAAACGGATAGATTGCTTCTCAAATGCCCAGCAGCAGGCAGCCGCGACGAAAAGAGAGTTCACATAATTTTTCAACCAAATCCTTCTTCACAAAGGAAACAAAGCACATATAAACATCCAGATACATAAAACTCACACACCCATGACCGCTTTCTCCGGCTGTCCTAGTCAGAATCTTCTTTAAAGGGGGCGAAATGTGAACAATGAATAATTATCGGCGGAAGGAATTTAGAACATGATATGCCACCCCAACAATCAGCGGAGTTCCTTAGCCGTGTGTTGTGCGGAGACGAGACCACTGATACAGTGCGGCTGGTATGTCGGTGCGTTTGCGATTGGGAAGGCAATGGGAAACACAGGAAATAAGAAAAAGAACGGACGCTAAGTAAAGTAAGGCAAATCTAAAGTCAAAAGACAGAAATAAAACGACTGCAATGAAGTAAAGTGTACAACACGTATAAAAAGAAAATATTCCTTGAACAGCTCCACTTACGAATGCAATGTGATTCCTTTAAACTTTAGATTACGATCGGATCGGTTAGTACATGCGTAAATAACGCAAGCTGTCATTATTTATGAAACGACTATGTCTCCATACAATCAAAGTACCCAGCACGGTCGAAACTGGGCACTGACACATCAGAGTAACACCACGGTAAAGTATCACTGGGGTGAGCCACGGACATCTACATCTAAATCTACATCCATACTCCGCAAGCCACCTGACGGTGTATGGCGGAGGGTACCTTGAGTACCTCTATCGGTTCTCCCTTCTATTCCAGCCTGGTATTGTTCGTGGAAAGAAGGATTGTGGGTATGCTTCTGTGTGGGCTCCAATCTCTCTGATTTTATCCTCGTGGTATGAATGCGGTCAACCCAATTTTTTGGGCTACTTGAGATGACGGATGTCGGCTCCGACTCCCCTCGTTTTTTATCTCCATGTAATTTACAATCACATTTCGCTTGATTACGTATGTTGCCGCGAGTTTTTATAAAGAAACTGAGGTAATGAAAAAGAAAATAGAGAGAGAGAGAGAGAGAAAGAAATTTACATGTGTGAAAGACATTACCGTAGTTTACGTGAGTAGATGAAAGAACTAAATGGTACCTTTAAAGTCCACTACAATATTTACAAGCCACAGTACGGTGAGTGGCAGAGAGTACCATGTATTATTACTTGTCGTTTCCTTTTTCGTTCCACTCGTAAATACAGCGACGGAAAGACGACTCTCTATATGACTCCTTATAAGCTCTAATTTCTCGTACCTTATCTTCATGCACCTTACTCGCAATGTATGTTGCTGGCAGTAGAATCGTTCGGCAGTTAGCTTCAAATGCCAGCTCACTAAATTTTCTCAGTAGTATTTCTCTAAAGGAACGTCGCATTCATATATATCATGCATCATAAACTCGTAATGTTGTAGGACAGCGGTAATGCTTCATAAAAAATTTTTGAATCTAAGGTGATCACCGAGAGAAATTGAGATTTAAGGCGGGAATAAACTAAAATCTAACGCAATAACCAAAAAATGAAATGAAGAATAACATGTAAGAAACGGAACAAGAACATTAACAGTAAATAACGAGAAAGCAACAGAGAAATAATGAAAGGAAAGACAATACACCACTAAGGAAAGGTCACGGAAAAGTAACAGATCTTTAAGTCTAACTAGAATTGAGCGATAAAGGCCAATTCTAGTTTCCGATTCCAAAGATAATTATTTTCAACATTTTTGCAGGAGGTGTATGCATCTCTTTGTTATAGGATTTCTATTTTTTATATTGTTTCTCTACTATGGCGAAAAATAACATCTCTGAATTAATAACTAGAATTGAACTATATGACAGGTCAACTCTCATTGTTGATTCCAAGGTTTGTTATTTATCGCATTTATGCAGCAGTACAATGAGCGATATCACACGGTTAAATCTTTGCAAATCAGCAATCCACACATAATAAAGGAACTAATAATCGATACCAGGTCTTAATAATCGATAGTTAGAGTGAAATCACACATGAAAATTCTAAGAAATGCACAGTACAAGCTACCGCAAAAAACGTGAAAAACAAAAAACGACCATAGGCCAGTTCGAGTTGTCGATTCTTCTTTCTTTCTTCTTTTGCTTGTGCCTTTGTCCTATAGGTTTCGCAGGGTCCGCATGGTTACAATCGGAGGTGGCATTGTTAATGTGAAGGGGCGGCCAGATGCTCTTCCTGCCACTACCCTGTACCCCCCAGGATGAAAGCAGTGTACCCCAGCTGTCTGTATCTAGTGTAAATCATGAAATGTGCGAATGTGTTGCAAATGTATGCTAGGCGTGTTAATGAGACGGAACGTGGGGACCAGCCCGGTATGCACCTAGTAGGATGTGGAAAACCGCCTAAAAACCACATCCAGGCTGGATGGCACACCGACCCTCGTCATTAATCCGCAAGGCGGGTGCCTACCCGAGTCCAGAAAGCAGCCCATTAGCGCTCTCGGCTAACCTGGCGGGGCATCGAGCTATAGATTCTAAGAGTAATTATTCTTAGCATTTTTACTGTAGGAGTGTGCAGTGGTTTGTTGTGCGATTTCTAGCTTTGCTGTTACTCGCTGGACAATACAGAAAAATAACAACTATCGGAATCCCTAAGGTCACTTCTACTTACTGATACCATGGTTCATAATTTTTCATGTTTTTGCTGTAGGTGTCGTAGTGGATTGTCATAGAATTTCTGTTTTTGATATTGCTCGCTCTGCTACTGCTATTTCATCAGATGTGCACTGAGCATTTTTTTTTTTTGAAATTTTGGTATTTGTATTGGTCTAATTGTCGACTCCACGAGCTGTTACTTTGTGTTACTTTCATTATGTCTGGACGGCTAATTCGCTAAAGATAGAAATGTATGGTACCGCTCTGCCTACTATTGCAGAAACAAATCCCAACAGATTTAACAGTATACACTTAGTGAAAAATCACGAAGAATCGAAAAGTGGAAAAGATAACTAGAATTGTATTTGTTCTTTAAATTTCTACCTTACGTCACCCTCGAAAATCGTGCAACGTTTGGGTGGCGACGTGGGGAGACGGGGCGGGGGGCGCGGTGCGGAAGCGAAATATTTGGAGAAACTATATTATAAATACAATTTCTAATCGTTTCACTATCAGCGATTTAAACTGTCGTCATGGGTTCCTTCGGAAATTGCGACATACACACATCGAAAATGTTTTGCATCACCCTGGTTCCCATAACTCCTGAAGACAGACGGTGACTGTGCATATTGTGTCACAGACACTGTCCCTTTCACTGTTAACAGATGTAACTAAACCAGCCCAAAGATGTAAACAACCTTGCATGAGTAGCGCCTATTAGACGGAAGGAGTCCACTGCCCACCAGTTCGTCATTCCACCAGGAAGGAGGTGCAAGACTCGTGTTGTCTGTAGTTCCTATGTCTAGACGGTTAATACTGCGGTTCGATCGCGTCCTCATTGTTACTTTGTGCCTTGGATGGGCTCTCAACAAGGGAAGTGTCCAGGCGTCTCGGAGTGAACCAAAGCGATGTTGTTCGGTCATGGAGGACATACTGAAAGATTAGCATCACATTCTCGTCATCGATGAGTATCGCATTTGCCTTCAAACAGACAATCGTCGGAGACCTAGGTACGCCGCTGGTGGTCATGGAAAACGCCATAACGGCTGTACGATACGTGAATGGCATCCTCCGACCGATAGTGCAACCATATCGGTAGCATATTGGTGAGGCATTCGTCTTCATAGACGACTATTCGCGCCCCCATCGTGCACATCTTGTGAATGACTTCCTTCAGGATAACGACATTTCTCGACTTAAGTGACCAGCATGTTTTCCAGACATGAACTCTATCGAACATGCATTGGCCGGCCGCTGTGGCCGAGCGCCTCTAGATGCTTCAGTCTGGAACCGTGCGACCCCTACGGTCTCAGGTTCGAATCCTGCCTCGGCTATGGATGTGTGTGATGTCCTTACGTTAGTTAGGTTTAAGTAGTTCTAAGTTCTAGGGGACTGATGACCTCAGATGTTAAGTCCCATCGTGCTCAGAGCCATTTTGAACAAGCCTGGGATAGATTGAAAAGGGCTTTTTATGGACGACGTGACCCACCAGCCACTCTGAGGGATCTACGCCGAATAGCCGTTGAGGAGTGGGACAATCTGTACCAATAGTTCTTTGATGAACTTGTGGATAGTATGCCACGATGAATACATACGGGCACGAATGCAAGATGACGTGCTACTGGGTATTAGAAGTATTTTTGTGTACAGTCATCTGGACTACCACCACTGAAGGTCTCGCTGTATGGTGGTATAACATGTAATGTGTCATTTTCATGAGCTAGGGTGGAAATGACGTCTATGTTGACCTCTACTCCAATTTTTTGTACAGGTTCAGGACCTCTCGGTACCGAGGTGGTGCAATACTTTTTTTGAGGTGTGTATTTGGAATAAGTAGCTTTTAAATCAGTTACAAAGACAACAACAGATATCCTTTAATTACTGGTAGCTTACATTCTTCGCTTCGTAAACTCATGACTTCACATAGAACTTGACTAGTCAAACCTGACAGCTGTAATCGGACACTAGAATTGACCCCAGATTTTGACATACAAGATCAAATTATTCCTTTCTCAAGCTGAGATCATGAGCAATCAATATACAGTACAGACCACAACCTCTACGCTCTTCATCTGTCTCACAGATAAAAGCATTAGTGTTACCTGTTTAATCTTATTAGTTCCTAGGCGCAAAACCGTTACAATATAGTACATTCAATCAGAGTAGATTTTTACCAATCAGGTTATCCTTGTACCATTTACTTTTTGTTTCATATGGCTGCTGCTCCACCTGCTTACAGTATTTTGTTACTAGAAGCAACAGTTTTATTACCTATGTAATTTCTAGTTACAAGTTCAGTTGTCTTCCTACCTTTCTATAAGCTCTTAGGCTTGTGATTATCTTTTAATTGCATTGACCGTGAAGAGAACGCATGGCGACACGGATTTCAGTTGAACAATGCCAGATCGATACAACTTTCTTGATATTTCAAAATAAACCTCCAATTTTGAATCAAAAGTTTGTTTTTATTTCTTTTTAACACCTGATTTACTCCTGGCGTGATCTGAATATACCGAGAGCAATAGATACACAAAAAATACAAGTTTTCATACGACTAGTCGAAAGTTACTTTAAGTGACAACTTTTTACTAGTATTAAAATTAAAATTTTACTCCGTTACGTCGTAGTTAGTGTAAATTTTCACTTTCCCAAGCACTCAGTAAATATAGATGTAAAATGCTATAATGTCTTCTGTAATGTGTAACTGTATGTTCATATATGGAAAAAGTAGTACATTGTTACCCCAATTGTTGACCGCATCAGCATACGTAATACACAACAAATAAATATTTTTTTCATAAACCCGTAACATTTTACCAATGTTGTGTGGCAGTTGGTGCTTTACAGCGATGATACGTTACAGAGGGTGTGCTTAGTGCCAGTGTTAAGTGGTGCAGGGTGTTTCTTATCAATGCTATATAGCAAAACGTGCAGCGCACCAATAATGCGTCACAGAGGGTGCTTCGTGCCTGTCTTGTATGTCACTGGGTACTTTTTATCAACGTTGAGGGAAGAAGGTGCTTCAAACCTATGTTACATTGACCAAGATACGTCACACCAATGTTGTGCAGTAAAGAGTGTATCCTACTGATGTTATGTGGTGGTGGTGGTTAGTGTTTAACGTCCCGTCGACAACGAGGTCATTAGAGACGGAGCGCAAGCTCGGATTAGGGAAGGATTGGGAAGGAAATCGGCCGTGCCCTTTCAAAGGAACCATCCCGGCATTTGCCTGAAACGATTTAGGGAAATCACGGAAAACCTAAATCAGGATGGCCAGAGACGGGATTGAAGCGTCGTCCTCCCGAGTGCGAGTCCAGTGTGCTAACTACTGCGCCACCTCGCTCGGTCTGATGTTATGTGATAGGGTGTCTTAATCATTTAGGCCATCTTAGCACGGCTCAGTCCAGCCCAGATTCCCACATGCCACACGCTACAGTTGTAGGGTCCTCCGTCCATTATCCCTTATTTTCTTACAGCTATTCAGCTGAGTCCCACAAGAGTTCGAATAAATGAGTGCATCTTCAGAGAAGATATTTCGCCGTCAGGGCGCATATGTGTACGTATTTATATGTGTGGTTTCTGTTCTTTCGTATGTGCATTCAAATTAAGTTCTAGATTGTGATCAACTGTTTAATTTAGGTATTCAGTATTAATTATCTGTTCCACGACTTTGCTTTTTCGTTTCACATAACCTCATGATGAGCGATTGTTCACTGAATAGGTCGTTGGAATCAGACCTTCATATCTCAGGGGCATACCAAACATTGAAACGACACCTCACACAGTACAGCAAGGTCTGCCCACCGAAACCGACTATGGTGCAACCAAAGACCAGTTACTGGCCATCCGACTCCAGCACCAGCCTGGTGCGAGCTACATTTTCTGTGTGCGTATTTACATGTGTGAAGTCTATTGTTTTCGACATGTCCGAAATGTGTGTGTGTATGTGTGTGTGTGTGTGTGTGTGTGTGTGTGTGTGTGTGTGTGTGTGTACTAAAGAAACTGGTATAGGTATGCGTACTCAATTCGGAGATATGTAAACAGACAGGATACGGCACTGCAATCGGCAACGCCTATATAAGACAGCAAGTGTATGGCGCAGTTGTTAGATCGCTTACTGCTGCTACAATCAAGATTTAATCTAGTTTGAGCATGTATTTATAGTGTTCGCACGAGCTATGGGACACAGCATCTCCGTGGTAGCGATGATGTTGGGATTTCCCCTTGCGACCATTTCACGACTGTACCGTGAATATCAGGAATCCAGTAAAACATCAAATCTCCGACACTGCAGCGGCCGGAAAAAACGTCATGCAAGAACGGAATCAACGACAGCTGAAGAGAATGATTCAACGTGACAGAAGTGCAACCCTACCGCAAATTGGCCCCTGCATGTCAGCAGGCGACTGTTCAAGCTGGTGGGGGCTCTGTAATGGTGTGAGGCGTGTGCAATTGGAGTGATACGGGACCCCTGAACCTCCAGAGAAGACTCTGAGGAGTTACACGTACGTAAGCATCCAATCTAAACACCTGCATCCATTCGTGTCCATTGTGCATTTCGACAGACTTGGGCAATTGCAACATAACACACCCCACATGTCCAGAATTTTTACAGAGTGGCTCGGGAACACTTTTTTGACTTTGGCCCCACCAATCTCCCCAGACTTAAACATTATTGAACATACCTGGGATGCCTTGTAACGTGCTGTTCAAAAGAGATCTCCACTGCCTCGTACTCTTACGGATTTATGGACAGCCGTGCAGGATTCATGTTATCAGTTTCCTCCAGCTGCAATTGAGTATCTGAGTTAAACAAATGAGGTCCAATTAAACACGGAATATGTATCACAACTCACATAAATATATTGATAAAGGGTTCCAGCAAGGTACGGTATTAAATTAAATTAAAAGTCAATATAATAATCTTATTTATGGCTAGATGCGTAAACGTGATTGGACAGTAAGGTCCGATCGGTCGCGAGATAGACATCACAGAGAAAATAAAAAATGTTTTATTTGCAAGAGTTAGCTACATCTTCCAACTACATTTCTACAGAGTCGCCACTCTGACTGAAACATTTGTCGCAACATTGTACCAACTTTCCAAAATCTCGTTACAGAAAGCAGCCGCTTGTGCTTACTACCAATTCTCTACGTTGATCTGCAGATTGCTGTCTGTGCCAAAATGTTGTCTTCACATCCAGCGGTTGGTGTGAGCAGAGAGGGAACTCAGAAGGAGCGAAGTCCAGGCTGTAGGGTGTGTGAAGAAACACTTCACACCTCATCGCCACTGCACTGTGCGGCTGAGGATTGTCATGAAGAAGGGAGTGCATGACAATTACGTTGTGTGGGGTGCATGAAATTAGGCGAAATCTCATCAAGGCACTCATACTTGGCGCGAAACACTGTTTTCCAAGCTTCTTTACGCGCTCACTGTGCGGTGAGTATTGAAAAGAGCGACGTGATGCGATCGATGGTGGTACTAGAGATACTGTCCAACACTTCTATGCGAAGCTTCAATGGATTTTCACTATGGTTTCCATGCCGCGATCGGTCGGACCTTACTTCCCGGAAAGCCCTCGTAATTGCAAAAGATCACAAGGCTACAAAAACATGTACGAAAACCCTTGGCTCAGGTGAGCGGGTTTGAGATAGGATTGATGCAAAAATTTTGTCACCAAAAATCGCCAATGACTGCTGGGTAAACTTATAGTCTAAGGAATATAACCAGAAAAGTACATACAAGTACTAGGTGCCCTGTCTGAGCTCTTTCTGAGTGCAATAGCTGGCTGTATGAATTGATTCAGAAAACGAAATTTTGACGTGAAAGAAATAACTTCGCAGTCCCATCTTCTCGATGTATGCAAATGCGGCCCACGTTTACAACCCAGATGCAGAGGATGGCTTGAGTAGTGGCTGAAAATTCTAATTTAAGTCCCAGTATCTGTGACCAGTTCTAAATCGAAGACATCTCCCTCAGCACTACTGCAGTGTCCCCTCTCTGCAGTCCCAAGAGGAAGTCTTCTCCCTGTGGAGGTCTGAGCTGAAGACTTTAACTTGTCCCAAGGCGAAGTGTCCTTCCCTTGTTCTCCACAATATCAAGGTGGTTCTGCCAGCAATGCAATGTTGGTAGCCAATGAATTTTAAAAGTTCCGTGAAATTAAAAGTTTACGCAAACTGCAACAATTTACCTTCTTTTAACCAAGCTACCGTGATTAGCCAGTATTGCTCAGTTCTCCCTAAGAGTGGGGCAGAAGACAGAAATTCTCTCGCACTATATGAGTGTTTTCACATTTTGTCCAATAGGAACGGCTGCACCATGTTCCCTCAAGTCACTGCCACTGCTATGAAGTTAATTTTCATGAGCCAACCATAGGCCTCCTTACAAAATTTAAACATGTTCACCTGTCGTCTTGTCTGATCCCTAATAGCAATGTCCCAAACGGAATGAGTTGTGTTTGTGTCCTCCCTTCTCAGATCTTATCTTTTCTAAGAGGTATTCTCAAAGCTCCTTGTACACCGACAGTTTACAATGTACTGAGCACTCTCGATGTGCCGTCTCCATTGCAACCACCTGGAGATTTCACATCCATTGAAAAATAGCATTTGGTTCCCAGAGCATACCTGGCTGAGTACTCGCTTTCAGGAGAAACATTTTTATGGTCTGCATGCCATCCTCCCCCACACCTCTCGTTCGTTCTCATACCCAACTTAGGTATCCATAGTTACAGAAAATCGCTATGAGGACACATTGTAAAAATGAATTAAAGGAAACACTACTACATAGACATACAACCATTGGTATTACCTTCAATTTCGTGGAAACATTCATGCATCATCAATAATTGAAATGTATTGGGTATTCTCGTATGAATAACGGTGTATTAATAAGGCTATGGAGAAGTTTTGGAAAAACTGTTCCACAACGGATGGTAGCGTAGTCGACCAGCTGCCAAGTGACGGTAGCTCGTGCTGAACTGGCATTGCAGACGGACGGACTTGGTAGTGCAGTAGCTTGCGACTCCCATCACTGCCATTACATGTCGCTCCAAATGACAGTTATACATATCGAACAAATAAGAATCGTGCTTCCTGAGAAACTTCCTTGTGTGAACTGCTTAAATCTTTTTTATCGTAGCTCTGTACCTTTCCCCATCGACAGAATTGCACTATGCCAGACAAGCCTTCAGGCCATGGATTATTAGTGCTAGAGAGCGGGGTCGCTAGTTAGTTATAAATAAAAGACAAAGATCTAATGTTAAATACTGAATGCTTTTCCTTACCTTGAGCAAAATGAGATCATTGATCATGTACTGAGGTCGAGTCTAGTCGATGCGGCGTATTCTGTCGGCAAGATAGCTTAATTTGAGAGTCTGCTGTCTCTCGCAAGCGACCACTAAATATTCTCTTACTATCTTTAATTTACTGAAAATGCGTTCACAAGACATATTCGATGCACACGAATAGCAGGCACAGCGAAACAGACAGCCTTGTGAGATCTGATATAATAACTAAGTGGAGTAAAAGTCAACACAGCGATCACCAAGATTTTGAGTGTTTCAGCGTGTGTTAGTTTTATTCACGCTACAATGCTTACAAAATACCTAATACTTGCGTAAGGTCTATTTCCCTTATTGGCAGAGCATACCTTTATTTTTCTTGAAGGTTAAACTTAGATGAAAAGAATGCAGTTGTCTATAGGCGCAATAGCTAACAACCCTCCTATATTATTTATCATCCACAGAAGGCTTACTCCTGAATCCTCTTTTATTTACACAGGAGACCGTAATAATCGGAACTCAGCATCAGTAATAGTACTGGCTGAAGAAGAAAGTCAGTTACATGTCTATCTGCTTGTTTCCTCAACGATCACCTCCTCAGTCTCAAAACAGCAATACTTCAGTGAAATAGAATATTTGCTTTAGCACCCCCTCTCCGACGTTTGACACCCTAAGATACCATACGAAGTAGCACCAAGAACTCTGTTGTTGAATATGAACGATCTGTGTATGCTACAGCTGTATGAAGCAGATTTTCTTTTACTGTACTTCGGCGAAACGACTGTAGAAATGACATCGTGACAACAGCGTCCATTATAGATACAGGTTGAGGGAACGGCATCTTCTCATGGGTAGACGACGATACCACAGGAGTAAGAGACTGAACACGTACACTTGACATCACAAAAAACGGTCTGTCCCTGAATTCCAATGTGTACGCCACTCTCGACTGTATGCAACCAACATAGCATAGCAGTGTCGTAGGTTCTCTAAACCTCCTGCTTGACTGTACGCAAGAGACTACTAGAGAACATTGCTCTTTTGGCAGTCAGTCCAGATATAAACCAATAACATCATACGACAAATATTAGGAAACACGTTACTATAGATGAGACAGTCACTAACGTTTGTAAATTAAACTTCATTACAACAAGTGACACTGCAGAAGTGTTATCACATTCATTAAATGGCATGACGGGTAGCTGTCGTGATCCAAGTTTGAACCCACTGTTAACCAAATAAAGCTTGTGAGTCTGATAGAGACTAAAGTAAGCATAAACAGACGTAAAATATCGAAGTGGTCAGCAGTATAAGCTTAGAATGCCGAATTCTGAACCTGGCAATACATAATGGTTCATTTAGCACTGCATAGGGAACTTCGTGAAGCCTATATGCCCCTGAGAAGTAACCGTGAAAGGTATGTAATTAAGTGCTACATACAAGTGTGAAACGCCATGAAGTAAAGTTGTGGTGATAGATAAGGAACAGAAGCCAGTAACGATATGATTCGTTAACTAAGCACAATCAGATGTCAGATATTAAATATGTTCACCGGTAGCGTGATATTGGAATCTAAAATGACGATACAAATGATTTTTGTCTGTCAGAGATTCGATCTAGGCACCTTTCACTATTGTCTTATAGCTACGAATAGACAAGAAAAATTTATTGTTTTTTCACCATTAGCGAGATTTGCACATGTTCGGCTAGAGGTTACGCAAAGAATAGTTCTGTGCGGTATGGGACTCCAACCCAGCGCATATTGTGACTGTTGACACCACACGAAGAGGTGTCAACTATCAAATTCCCTTTTGCTAGTAGTTACGATCGCGCCATTCATGGAGACCTGAACGACTTTGGCATTGTGAGAAAACAAATGAATGATGGGACAATACCATTTCGTCAGGCTCAAAATCCAGAGAAAAATTGGAATCAGATCTCGAACAATAGCCCAATGGCAATATTTTCAAATTCTCGAGGACAGTTAAAGTAACAAATGAAATTTCTATGACCTTACATGCTGATTAGTTCATCAGCTACAATAACACTACTACTGTAAGAAAGCTTACTATGTATAGAGTTTCTGCAAGCAGCGACTTCCACCTCTGAGAGCCAAAACTAATCTAGTTCTGTTCCAGTCAGCAGCGAACGAACATCTCTAATGTTGATTTGGAACCATGCCACAGTCTTTCCTTCTTTACTTGGTGTTACTGGAGGTGGAGAGAGTATGTTTGTGTCTGTTAAAAACTATTACCTACACCAGGAATCAAACCCACACCTTAGTCATTCAAGTTAACCTCAGTCCAATCAACCATCGAATTTCACAGTGTTAGCTTCATGTTTCTGTTACAATGGGCTAAGCAGCACACGGTACGAGGTTTATTGACTTCCACTGTAGTTGTCGTTGTTAATAACCTATTCGCGAACTAGTAGTCAACGTAATACATTGAGATCGCAAAGCCACCACGTCAAACCCACACTTTTCCTTTTCATTTTTTAAGCCGTATTCCGTCTGTCTGCTAAGAGAATCGGCCTGACAGAACGTCAGAGACATTTTTGTCCATTTTCTAACCTGCCATTAAAAGAAACCGCTTGCAGAAACATGTTTGTGAAAGGGCTAGTGGGTGCCTGTCATGGTAAGACCAATTTCACCATCATGAGCCAGCGGCTGCTTGGTACAGACCAGCGACCACCGTAGTCCGCAGCTCGTGGTCTACTGGCAAGCGTTGCCACCTCTGGATCACGGGGTCATTTATAAAACGGAGTAAAGGCTGACATTTGTGATATTGTGTTCTGTTTGTGTTTAATAAGAGCTTGAAAGCAGTGGAGGCAATTTGAAACAGCTAAGCCCTGTATGAAGTAAGAGATACCGAGAAAATAAAGTTGTATCGTTTAAAGTTCGATAGTTTTGAAGTAAGTTAATCATCACATTTAGGAAGACAAACAGGAGTTGACGAAGAACGTTTCTGAGATTTCGAAAACGAGATTAGACGTGAAGCAGAATCTCGAACTGGGAAGGATGAGAAAGAGTCATCCATGTCCTTTCAAAGGACTGAACTTTGCACTTGCCATAACCGATTTAGGGAGGCCACCGTAGCCTAAATCAATGTGGCCATATGGTGATTTGAAGTACCATGTGGTATCTTCCTAAGGAGAAAGTCGAGCGTAATCCATAACAAAAATTATCTTAATCGATGACCCGTACATGTCCACAAAATGACTTGTTATTGAAATACATGTGGCGCCACAAAGCGGATGTTTTTTGTTATGAACTGGTTCACAGGGATGTGTTCTTCGCAGTTGACATTTTTTGCCAACAAGTAAGATGCCTTGCAGTCCTACTGTAGCAAATGCCACCTGGAAAACGGCGCGAATGAGCTTCGTTGGCAAACACGCCTACTGGAAGCCGTGTAATCTGGCACCCTTATATGTTTATCTTTCTCGCCCCTTATCGATTAACCACCAAAAAAGTTAGTGTTTGTTTTCTTTTGTTTATTTTTGTTTATTTTGTTTTGGCAATTCCGATTTAAACGTGAGTTAATTCAGGATCAGCTAGTGGCTACGTGCATGTGATCAGAAACTACCTGTTCATTATTAGACTTTTTTCAATAACGAGGTGGAATATATTCTTGTCAGTTTCTCTGATATTTGTGTGTATTTGGGTCAACAACCTAACGAGAATCGTTATTAATATGCACTATAGTAATACAACTGGTGTTTCATTATAATACCATACAAAAAATGGCTATCTTAATTAAATGTGAAGTCTTTTGTCATACTCAAGTAGCTTCAACGGTCTACAACGTAAATAAGACAATGTGGTTGTAAAAACTGTTTACAGAGTATTCAATTATTCGATTTCATCAATAGATATGTGTATTTTCAGTAGCAGTTCCGCAGTATTTTATGCTTCTTACCTGTGGATACACTGTTTACCGAAAATAGCAAGACGCCTTCTGATGACAAAATTATGAAAGATGTCGTTCTGTGTCCGGTATAGTTGTTTGTAGCTCTGTCACAGAGGAGGTAAGCTGTTACTCTCGCCCGACTTTGGAACTGAGAGCTACTGCCTCTTACGTTTCACAGTGCGTCGACATTTCCATGTAGCAGGCGACCAACTGCAGCGTTTATCGACTCCTCATTGCCCTTGTGATGGCTGATGCAGATAATTCGCGGTGTGGATAACGAGATTAGTTGTAGTTGCTCCGTGAAAGTAATCTCCCCTTTCTCTAAACCTATATTTGATAAGTCGATGACACCCAAAATGGAGTTCACAATCTTTGATTGGTATACCACGAATATATCAAGCGAATCTTGCAAGGTAATTCTCAGTCATTCCAGGAAGTAACAAAAATATCACAGCTTCACCAGACATACTCCACATGTTTTCATGACCTTATCATAGTCGTAGCAGGACGTTTATTATTCTACGGGCAGTGTCTTTTTTGAGTAGACTAACAATTTAGATGTGCATCTGGTGCATCAACGATACCGCGGTTAATTACTTTTCCTATGACGTCATGAGGAGTAGTGTAGTACTTCTGGCGAGGGACAAGAATGGAAAATTGCACAGAACACCGCAATACATACGAAACAAATTGAACACTATCTACTGAGTTACAGATTATTTCATTGACATTGACATATAGCGGGACGTGTGAACAGATACTTTGTTCCACTGTTATGAAATTCCCAGAAATATACTACCTACTGACATATAAGGAGCTTGGATTTGGAAAGTATCACTACTGTGAGACACAGTCGGCACTTTATTCGCACGACGTACCGTGTACAGGGCCTCTCAAATTGATTCCGTTTTTAAAGAGATCCAAAAAGGCTTCTGATATAATTCCTCATAATCAGCTTCCAGCCCCATTGCTTTCGTATGGACTATCGTTTCAGTTGTGTGCCTGGATTTGTGGTTTCCTGACTGAAATGAAGTAGTGAAGGCAGCAGAGGATCAAGTAGGTAAAAAGACGAAGGCTAGTAGAAATCCTTGGGTAACAGAAGAAATATTGAATTTAATTGATGAAAGGAGAAAATATAAAAATGCAGTAAATGAAGCAGGCAAAAAGGAATACAGACGTCTCAAAAATGAGATCGACAGGATGTGCAAAATGGCTAAGCAGGGATGGCTAGAGGACAAATGTAAGGATGTAAGGCTTATCTCACTAGGGTTAAGATAGATACTGCCTACAGGAGAATTAAAGAGACCTTTGGAGATAAAAGAACCACTTGTATGAACATCAAGAGCTCAGATGGAAACCTAGTTCTAAGCAAAGAAGGGAAAACAGAAAGGTGGAAGGAGTATATAGAGGGTCTATACAAGGGCGATGTACTTGAGGACAATATTATGGAAATGGAAGAGGATGTATGTGAAGATGAAATTGGAGATACGATACTGCGTGAAGAGTTTGACAGAGCACTGAAAGACCTGAGTCGAAACAAGGCCCCCGGAGTAGACAACATTCCATTGTAACTACTGACGGCCTTGGAAGCGCCAGTCCTCACAAAACTCTACCATCTGGTGAGCAAGATTTATGAGACAGGCGAAATACCCTCAGACTTGAAGAAGAATATAATAATTCCAATCCCAAAGAAAGCAGGAGTTGATAGATGTGAAAATTACCGAACTATCAGTTTAATAAGTCACAGCTGCTAAATACTAACGCGAGATCTTTACAGACGAATGGAAAAACTAGTAGAAGCCGACCTCGGGGAAGATCAGTTTGGATTCCGTAGAAATGTTGGAACACGTGAGGCAATACTGTCCCTACGACTTATCTTAGAAGCTAGATTAAGGAAGGGCAAACCTACGTTTCTAGCATTTGTAGACTTAGAGAAAGCTTTTGACAATGTTGATGGGAATACTCTCTTTCAAATTCTGAAGGTAGCAGGGGTAAAATACAGGGAGCGAAAGGCTATTTACAATTTGTACAGAAACCAGATGGCAGTTATAAGAGTCGAGGGACATGAAAGGGAAGCAGCGGTAGGGAAGGGAGTGAGAAGGGGTGTAGCCTCTCCCCGATGTTATTCAATCTGTATATTGAGCAAGCAGTAAAGGAAACAAAAGAAAATTTCGGAGTAGGTATTAAAATCCATGGAGAAGAAATAAAAACTTTGAGGTTCGCCGATGACATCGTAATTCTGTCAGAGATAGCAAAGGACTTGGAAGAGCAGTTGAACGGAATGGATAGTGTCTTGAAAGGAGGATATAAGATGAACATCAACAAAAGCAAAACGAGGATAATGGAATGTAGTCGAATAAAGTCGGGTGATGCTGAGGGAATTAGATTAGGAAATGAGACACTTAAAGTAGTAAAGGAGTTTTGCTATTTGGGGAGCAAAATAACTGATGATGGCCGAAGTAGAGAGGATATAAAATGTAGACTGGCAATGGCAAGGAAAGCGTTTCTGAAGAAGAGAAATTTGTTAACATCGAGTATAGATTTAAGTGTCAGGAAGTCGTTTCTGAAAGTATTTGTATGGAGTGTAGCCATGTATGGAAGTGAAACATGGACGATAACTAGTTTGGACAAGAAGAGAATAGAAGCTTTCGAAATGTGGTGCTACAGAAGAATGCTAAAGATTAGATGGGTAGATCGCATAACTAATGAGGAAGTATTGAATAGGATTGGGGAGAAGAGAAGTTTGTGGCATAACTTGACCAGAAGAAGGGATCGGTTGGTAGGACATGTTCTGAGGCATCAAGGGATCACCAATTTAGTATTAGAGGGCAGCGTGGAGGGTAAAAATCGTAGAGGGAGACCAAGAGATGACTACACTAAGCAGATTCAAAAGGATGTAGGTTGCAGTAGGTTCTGGGAGATGAAGAAGCTTGCACAAGATAGAGTAGAATGGAGACCTGCATCAAACCAGTCTCAGGACTGAAGACCACAACAACAACAACAACAACAACAACAAACTAACTATTTAGCAGTGAATCAGCACATTTCTCTTAGATTTGTGGTAGGTTTTTCTGGCATCTAGTTAACTACTCGGAAGAGCAAAAAAATTGAAAAATGAGCTGATAATGTATCTTCACGGTGCAAAAAGTGACAGTTGCACCTAAACAACAAATTGCGTGAGGTCGTGCACATGAATACCAAAACACTCCCGTTTAAGTTAGCGTTCATGATAAAATAAATGTAAATGACGTGTGACTAGGGCCTCCCGTCGGGTAGACCGTTCGCCGGGTGGAAGTCTTTCGATTTGACGCCACTTCGGTGACTTGCACGTCGATGGAGATGATATGGTGACGATTAGGACGAAACTACACCCAGCCCCTGAGCGAAGAAAACCTCCGATCCAGCCGGGAATCGAACCCGGGCCCTTAGAATTGACATTCTGTCGCGCTGACTTTCTTTTTTTTTTCTTTTGGACGTCCGATGACACCCGTTCAGGTTCTTCGTTGATCTGTTCTTTCATTTTTTGTTACAGAGGGTAGCTACCCCTCTGAGCGAACACGCTGAGCTACCGTGCCGGCTGCGTAACTACAACTGAGCAGCCGGCCACTCAGCTACCGGGGTCGGACAGCGTTCATGATAAATCTGTGACATTTAAAGGTTGTCGATTCAACTAAGTATCTAGGAGCTATGTTCAAGATCAGCTTAAATTGGAACCATAATATGGAAAATGTTGCTGGTAAGGAAACCCAAAGACCGCGTTTTATTGGCAGAATACGTAGAATCAAGTAAAGTAACCGCGTACAACATACCTTCCGTCCTTTTCGTGAGTATTCCTGGGCGAAGAATGACAAAAGCCGCCGAAAAAGTTCAAAGAACTGCAGCTCCTTTTGTTTTATCTAGTGTCACAGATATGGTAAACGATTTAGAATGGAAATCATTGAAACGTAGGCGTTTTACATTGCAGTGATTTGTTTTTACTAAATTTAGTGACGAACCCCTTCCACCGAATCCCACGATAGTTCTATTTACCCCGACATACATACCAGACATGACTATTGGGATGAGAGGCATAAGTACTTGTACGGTAAGGTTTAGTTGACCGTTATTTCCACGCGTTTTTTGAGGGTGAAACGGTAGAGAAATAATGTGACAATGGCTTAAAGAACCCCCGGCGAAGTACTTTTCGTGAATTGCAGAGGATTCACCTAAATGTGGATGCAGATGTGAAGGGACGGTTACCAGAAAGGAGTGAGGGATCTAGGAATGGACAGGAGAGCAGTGAAAAGCTTGCAAAGTATTCCTTACTTTGACGAATGCCAAAGTTCGTTTTATCTTAGGACAAAGAAAAAAGGAAGGAATGCTTTCAGAACGAAGAATGCTTTTAAATGAGGTGATATAAAAGAATATGGTTTCATTGGCTTTGAGAGGAATTCTAAAGGACAGAGAAGAAAGTAGAAACAACAACAACAGGAGAGAAAGTAAACATATTTACGTCAAAAGAATGTGCAGAGGTAGAGCCATGCGCTGCGGCCGGTCCCGGATGGGGGAGCTGTTGGCCCGCCACTACCAGCTCACTAACTCTGGTCTCACCTAGGAACCAGGCTGTGGTGTACTTTTGAAAATAAAAACGGAAGATTATTATAGAACATTGTTCAAATAACTATTTACCTGTATAAGCAAAATAAATAGCTAAATAATAAAAGAGGCACAATATTAAAATAAATATCAGCTTGGTTAATAATCGAAATACCTAAAAGTTGCTGGGTGCCATCCTAATCCCGTGAGTCATTAAATATTTGCGAATGAACATTGTAATGGCTGCAATTCGAATAGTTTGTCACATACATAAGCGAGTATAAATTCGTTGTTCGAATTACTGTCACCTCTGTTCAGCTAGTTGATATAATGGATATTAAAAAGTTCCCGTCTAATGGCGTTGTTGTAACGTGTATGCAACTCAATGCGACTCCGATGCCGGTATGTAAGCACCGACATGTAGGCAAGGTAGGTATCGTCTCAGTTGTGCGACTGGATTCGTGATTTCCTGTCAGGAAGGTCGCAGTTCGTAGTAATAGACGGCAAATCATCGAGTAAAACTGAAGTGATATCAGGTGTTCCCCAGGGAAGCGTCCTGGGACCTCTACTGTTCCTGATCTATATAAATGACCTGGGTGACAATCTGAGCAGTTCTCTTAGACTGTTCGCTAATGATGCTGTAATTTACCGTCTAGTAAGGTCATCCGAAGACCAGTATCAGCTGCAAAGCGATTTAGAAAAGATTGCTGTATGGTGTGTCAGGTGGCAGTTGACTCTAAATAACGAAAAGTGTGAGATGATTCACATGAGTTCCAAAAGAAATCCGTTGGAATTCGATTACTCGATAAATAGTACAATTCTCAAGGCTGTCAATTCAACTAAGTACCTGGGTGTTAAAATTACGAACAACTTCAGTTGGAACGACCACATAGATAATATTGTCGGGAAGGCGAGCCAAAGGTTGCGTTTCATTGGCAGGACACTTAGAAGATTCAACAAGTCCACTAAAGAGACAGCTTACACTACACTCGTTCGTCCTCTGTTAGAATATTGCTGCGCGGTGTGGGATCCTTACCAGGTGGGATTGACGGAGGACATCGAAAGGGTGCAAAAAAGGGCAGCTCGTTTTGTATTATCGCGTTATAGGGGAGAGAGTGTGGCAGATATGGTAAGCGAGTTGGGATGGAAGTCATTACAGTATAGACGTTTTTCGTCGCGGCGAGACCTTCTTACGAAATTTCAGTCACCAACTTTCTCTTCCGAATGCGAAAATATTTTGTTGAGCCCAACCTACATAGGTAGGAATGATCATCAAAATAAAATAAGAGAAATCAGAGCTCGAACAGAAAGGTTTAGGTGTTCGTTTTTCCCGCTCGCTGTTCGGGAGTGGAATAGTAGAGAGATAGTATGATTGTGGTTCGAGGAACCCTCTGCCAAGCACTTAAATGTGAATTGCAGAGTAGTCATGTAGATGTAGATGTAGATGTATTAGTGTGGCATTCGTGTCTTTCCGAGAGTCTAAACAAGACCAACGTGCTGTTATTCTTTTCTTGGCTGCCGAAGGACAAGCATCGGTAGACATCCGTCGTAGAATGAACATAGTGTATGTGGCAGCCTGTCTGTCGAAAACCATCGTTGTGGAATGATGTGCCAAGTTCGTGATAACGCGCGTCCTCATACAGCAAATGTCAAAACGCGGAAGCTACGCCAGCTCTAGTTGGAGACACTCGAGCACCCACCCTACAGTTCTGATCTCTCCCCAAGCTATTGTCACGTCTTCAGTCCCTCAAAAAATACCTTGAAATGTCTAAGACTTCTGTCCAACGATGACGAGCAGCAGGCAGCTACGTACTTCTTCACGCAGCAGGGCACAGCTTTTTACCAAATAGGTACCTTCAACACGACGTGTCGATGGGATAATCGCCTGAATGCTCACTGCGATTTTGACTAACATACCGATTCTGGACTATACGGCCTTCGAACTGAAACTCTTTGTTTGTCCCTTACAGTTCTGGCAGCAGCCTTTACATTTATGAATAATTAAGGCTGGAGGCATTTCCTGTATTCGAACCAGCTCTTATGTTATCACTCGAGAAGGTAATGAAGCACTGCGTACTGCCTGTGCTTTCCTAATTATTCCGATAGTGAGGATATTCTACTGTTAAGCCCCGGCCAGCATGTTCTCCTTATCTGTTACCTACTGAAAATGTTTGGCCACAGGTCGCCGAGAACTGGCACGCCACCACTTACCAGCCAGTAAGACTGATGAACACTGGCGTAATGTTGAAGGAGCAAGCAGAGCTCAGTTGGACTCTGTGCTCAACAGCGTAGAAACTATTTTTGTTGCCCTAACCATGTGTAACACATATTGTGTCCTGCATACTCCAAACACCTATAGTCCGAATCTTGTATTCTCGTGGCTATGCTGTATATGCACAATAAGTAAAATTCTTCCTTCTCTTTCATTTGCAATGGCTAGCAGTGTAACTATAATCTGTAAAGATAAATTAATACACTCTGTTCATATATTCTCTTATTATCGGAGCACGCATTTGGCAAACAAAGAAGTAGTTATTTGTGCCACGTACAGGGTGATTCAAAAAGAAAGAACAGATGTCAACTGTTTATTGCAGACAAACTATAAAAGTGTTTTGTACCGTTCCTCTTCACAAGGTTTTCTGGATCTTTCTTTTTTGCCGAGGATACCGTGACAGTAAATACTGCAAAACTTAGTTGTTCCCTCAACTTCAAGAAGATTCCAATGATTTCATTTTTATGCATGACGGCGCCCCATCTCATTTTCATCTTGCGGTGCGGCGTTGTCTTAACACCACCAACCCACAACGTTGGATTGGAAGAGGTGGACGCCAAGATCTTGTTCGTTGATTTAGGCCACCTATGGCAGCTACTCTTCGAGATCTGAGAAACATAATTGTTGAAGCTGTCGGTTCCATAAAGAGGAATCTATTAATTCGTCTGTGGAATGTACTACAATTTCCATGTTTCTTGAGTAAAGTGTAGTACTCATATTGAGTGTATGGTATACTGTCTGTGCGAACATAAAACTCTGAACATTCCTCCATCTAGTGACATATGTAATGTGTTTCTATCTTTCCCAGTATATCCATAATAATAACTGAAATTTGTTGTTTCATTTTCAAGCACCCTGTATTTATGAAGTTTCGTACGCAAACCACTGACAGCACTTAATAATATCATTTGGAAAATGAAATAAAAGGCATAGAAATATAAATGTCTTTAACGTAAGATTTCCATTAAACTAGTAGCTGTTGTAACGTATGTCGATTCGTTCAAGATGGCTCAGCAGTAAATCATAGGACTCGCCTCATATCATATCAAAGTATGTAGAGCACTTCGTGATAATTTGACTTTCGCTGCATGCCACTTTCACGGTGTTGCAATTTAAATGATCACAGCTTCTATTAAGTGGAATGAAGGTGGCATTTTTCCATTTGGAAACATCCCTGCTACCTTTATGAAATACTTTTATGGCCGTGACGTCCACTATGCGAAAGTGTTTATTACGCAGCTGTGCCAGGAACTGTAAAATCGTAATTTATAGCCACACAGAGTTGCGAGATCGGTATTCAACATCGAAATAAATTCCACAAACTATATCATTATTTTATCCATTCACAAAGACTCTAGGACTGCTGCCCATGTCTCATATTGTCTTTTTAGCACCTTCGTGGTTTAATTAATGTTGCGTTTTCGTGCATAGCAAGGCTTGACTCGTAGCATCGTCCCCATATTAGAAGAATCGATAATTTCTGACTTTTCATGAACTATCGTTGCGAAGACATGGAAACAATCTATCTCAGTACATGGTGATGATGTGCGATGTAGGTGGATCAGAGCTCGGTCTTTGTCTTCAGTGGATCACATACCTTTTCGTGTGGGCAGTAATCACGACACGCACTACTCAGAGGATATGCCCAACGGCAGTCTGTACACACACGTACGTATCACGCAGTGGCAATCAGATGGCAGCTCTTGGCAAGTGTTGCCATGACAGAGACCACCCACAACGACCGCTGTTCGCATTTTCTCACGAACGTCGTGCGTATTGCTTACAAACAAGAAGCTTCCGTCTGCATTCCCCGGATACCATGCTACATGCAACACATAACTTTGAAATAAATGTGTGCTGAAGCAACATTAGGTAACGAGCTCTCCTTAATTGCAGCTTAATTTTTGGTCTACGTGAATATCGGAGCATAGCTCCAGCTTCAGGGATTCGGTTTCCTCCGATCCCAAATATATTGGCCGTTTAGTAATACGTGTCTGTGAGGTACTGCGGTTATTTGAAACTGTCGAACGCAAGTTTTTCAGTTAATTTACTCGTCTGTGTCTATTCAGGATGTTAAGCTACTCACAAACCAGACAAGGAGCAGGAGTTATCTTCAACATGTTTTGTCAGATTAAATCTCTAGCACATATCATATTATTAATACGCCACTGCAGGTTGTCTGTGTCGTTTCAACAAAGTAAAATACATTTTGAAGGAAGGAAGATTAAAGCTCAGATTTTCGTCGATGAATAAGTCATCAGAGGCGGAACAGAAGGTAGAACTGGACAATGATCATCCAACGTCAAAAATGGTTCAAATGGCTCTGAGCCAGTCCCCTAGAACTTAGAACTAGTTAAACCACAAACACCCATGCCCGAGGCAGGATTCGAACCTGCGACCGTAGCGGTCTCGCGGTTCCAGACTGCAGCGCCTAGAACTGCACGGCCACTTCGGCCGGCGATCTAAAGTCTCTGTAACCAATTCATACTTCATAAGTTTCACAAAAAATATATAGTTCCAACGCTGTGGTCTGAATTTGTAGAGCTACGTTTGCAATGTGTATTCCATTAAGTTAACATGGAACAGTTATGTCATGAACAGTTCAGGTGAGTCGTTATTATGTTTTAATAATGTCAAAGTGCCTAATTCCTCTACAGCCAATTCGCGTCCCTGTTCACTTGAACACGCTCAATATCAAGCCTTTAGTAAAGGATCACGAGCCTTGCTCAAACCCTCAAATAAGGTTAACGTTCCTCCCTACTTCTGCCCTGACTTATACAGGAAATTCGCATTAGATCGGAGTTTAGATACTATTAAAGCTGAGCATGAGATGCACCACGACTTTCTCCAGGTTTCGAAAGAAAAATTTTGCTAGATTCCTTGGCATATTGACACAAAATTTAATACCTAACTAATTTGTCTTAAAAAAGTTGTATGTAGCTTTCCGTGTCTGCATTAAGTTTCACGGACATACTGCACTCAATCTTTGTTATTAAATTTTTTGCGCGCCAATTCGTCCATCTTCTGCGACAGAGTTCTGTCCACTGTGGACATCAACACGGTACTCCTTTACGTGGATTCTTCTCACACTGGGTAGAGGTTTCGCAACACCCAGAGTAGCCACTAAACACATCATCAAAGCAAAGAATATGCCCCCAAGACAGAAAAATGCTAGTGACACGATGCTGTATGATATCCCACGGGAACAGCTACTAATCTGACAACTGTTAGCAGATTGTCACTGGCAGTAAGCGGATTCTGTGGCGATTGTATCGGACATCAGAGATCTAAAGGATTAAAAGAATACTTGAGATAACTGAACTTCTTCCTGCAGGATAGAGCCCGTCAAGAACCCCTTCCATTCTGCTTTTGTGATCCAAATATGACTGGAAGCTGTGAGGCGGTAACAATCAAGAGTTCGATTTCATTTGCGTCATTACGCTGCCGAGAACTGCCTCTCAGTATACTTACGGGAAATAAATTCACGATCCATATCTGCTCCTGAATTAAGAGCCGTAATTGACAAGTAGCGATTTAAACACGAATAAATTTTGGTTATGAAAGGTAAATTACAATATTCCTTCATGTTTCTCATAACAACAATGAAATTTGGTCCTTAGATGGTGCATGCATTGAAATGAAATCGTCTCAAGATACCAAACGTATCAGTTGTTTGAAACTACATCTTTCGGCGAACTACTTATCAGAACTTATTATGTGGTATCTACTGTCTCCAGGTGAACGACCTGATGGAAAGTGTGAAGAGAATTTATAGGTAATATCTCTGCTAAATCATACATGTACGTATTTCACTAATTATATGTTTTGATTTCAAATAATTTTCTGGGCAGTTTACAGAAAGTGTTCGAAGTATATACCCTGAACTTGAGTAGGGGCTCTGAAACGTTTCAGATAAACTGAGATTTATGTTTGGTATTAATCAGAGAGTATCATACAACGTACTTCATCTGGCGAACCTTTATCAGTGTGCAGTAAAGCCACTGAAGTTGGTTGAAATAATTTTGAGAAGCGGGAAACTGCAGGTTCTCTTCGTTTCAGAACATTCTTCACACTGGCTGAAATGTATGCTTGTTAATAGCTATAACTATCGTATCACCTCTGAATGATATTAAGTGTCTGACAAATTACTATTCATTTTTGTAGTGCCGAGACCTACAGGTCACATGGCTATCTATAAATGACTTCCAGTCCTTCCTCCTCCTCCCTTCACTTTCTACCTATAATACCACCCCAATACGTATGGTTAGTTTTCAATAATGTTTTGTGTAACCAATTATAGTGACTGTTCCTCTGAAACAAATATCTTTACCAAACCCATTGTACTTCACGTTGGCATATACATCTCCAAATCGACGCAAGACAAATATTCGTAGTCTCATTGAGATTCACAATTTTTTTTTAAGATTTTAGCAGAGAATCCTTTCTTGCAATGAGGTCAGGGAGTAAGCTTATTGATCTGCTAGTGTGCTCCTCGTAGTCTTGTTTGAATCAATATTAGTTCACGGATTTAAAAACATTCTGATGCAGTTCTTAAATTAATATCTTACATTTTGGGATTAAATTTTCATATTTATATATGTCACTCATGATGACGGTCAGCTGTTGATAAGTTTACATACTTTCAGTGAATGGATGAGCAAATATGTGCATTACTGATAATAATCAGCAATTATATAGCACAAGATCGTTCTGAAATACACTAATTGATGCAGAAATTTGCATGCTTAACACTGGGCCTCAACTTAGTATGTGAATTACACTGTATGGCATAAAGGGAAACGCCGAGATGACATGCCTGAACCTCCATCAAATGTTCACACTATCGGTGGGTATGCAAATGGTTACCTGCAAGTCCATGAAATTTTCGCACCATCGGTGGGTATGCAAATGGTTAGAGGTTACAATTCAGTGTGGCAGGTGAAGGCCACATGTACAGTGTTGTCACCAGGCCTGGAAGTGTAAGAGGCGTGAAAAGTATCAGATGTTATGTGATCACTATGAATTTCACGGAGATGACTTATGCTTCCATAAGACAGCATTGTTAGCAACCGCCAGAGTTTGTAAGGGACGCTGTTGTAGGCCTCCATTTGGCCTGCTTGTCAAATTGCACAATATCCATATTATTGGGGCTTTAGGATGCGACAGTCGCCCGATATTGGACTGCATGAAAACATGAGACCAGTCATAATTGTCATTAAGGTTACACTTAGGGCAATCTGGTAGCAGACTGTGGCTCACTGGACAGGTAGAGAGTAAAAGACTGGAAGTGGAAAATGCCCATAAAAACATATTTCTCAAAAAAGAATGGAAATTACTTGATTTGCCTCGAGGTGAGTTCCTCTATTTACAGAAAACAACATGTACATCAGTTCCTTACCGTCAGGCTTGCAAAAATTCATAAGAATTGGAATCATTTGCTCTACAGTCACTAAAAAGTTATAAAACATGCTTTAGTGCATTTAGTTTACTACTAACAGCACTGACGTTCACTTCACGAGATAAGACGATGCAATTTAATCAGTTTTCCAGGGCATTAAACTCTCCTTACATGACAACAGATTAAATAGTCTGTGGTGCTCCATCAGCAGTGCACTGGACGAAGTGGATAACTGCTAGCATTTTTCGCAGTATGTGGAGTGCACGTCATTCAATGCGTTGGAATGTGAAACACCAAACCTACGTGCCTCAGACTGACAGAAGCAGACAAGAACATCAGGCTTCACATACAATAGGAAGAAAAAGATTTTGTACTTTTCTACTTCTCCATCGAAGCACTCGAATCACAAGTGCTGATAGTTTTGCAGTTAGTTAGACTAAATGCCATTAAGCGAGCAACACGCAGTGAGAGTGACACTGTAGACACAGTGCTCTTAAATCAAGGAGACAGTCCAGCTGCACATTCTGCTGTGATGCAGTAGCAGTCGTTGCTAGGTTACAATGGGCAAAGATATTATAAAGCAAAGACTTATATCGATAACAGGTTCATGAGCCGACAAATGGCTTAATCTACTGACATGTTATTCTAAGAAAATCATACACTTCTGGAAGCAGAATATAGTACTACAGGACTGAAATTTTGAAAAGGCCGCATTATAAGATTCAATTTTAGATGGACAGTATCAGTCACCGTCTGCAGCAAGCTACGAAAGGAAGTCTACATTTGTCACCGTCTGGGTAGTCTATCTGTCACTGATAGATGCTGTCTTAAGTAGGCTGCCTACTGTTCCTAAATTCATATGATCGTAGGAAACGAACTAGTGCCTTACAGCTGGCAGGCCACCTGCCATCTGGCTTCCACCGACTGTAGATCCAGAACCTGAGGCTGTCTAGCTGCCTTGTGTGAAGAAGAAGAAGAGGAAGAGATTAGTGTTTAACGTCCCATTGACAACGAGGTCATTAGAGACGGAGCACAGGCTTGCATTAGGGAAGGATGGGGAAGGAAATAGGCCTTACCCTTTCTAAGGAAGCATCCAGACATTTTCGTGAAGTGATTTAGGGAAATCACGGGAAACCTAAATCAGGATGGGCGGACGCGGGATTGAACTGTCGTCCTTCCGAATGCGAGTCCAGTACGCTAACCACTGCGCCTCTCGCTCGGTGCCTTGGGTGAGCAAGCTTGGCTGCTGCTGACTTGCCTTTTATGGGTACACTTTATCTCTGCAAGCCGCCATTACTGCGACGTACGCTGGAGTCCATGTTTGAGGTCCGGACTCTTCAGCGGACCTCACGCTGTGATGTGCGCTATGCCAGCAGGTGCAGACCTTTATCCCGGAGCCCGCGGCAACCGAATGCCACCTGGGCATGCGTCCTGACAGACAGTCCCTCACTGGCATGCTGCTGACGCGGGACGTTGTTGCTACTGTTCGTTAGGCTGCAGGATCCCCACACCAGCAAGCTCTGCATTCTGAGAGCAGGACTCACGACATATACAGGGACAACATCCAAATTGGACACTGCTAGTAACAATGCAGCGCTGTAAGTTGTTGAATAAACGTATGAAACTTTTGCCTTCCTGATTTATCAGAAAATATCATCCAATTCTTATCCACCACTTCACTATGACAATTTAAAGGGTAGAGAGCTGAATACCATCCTAATAACCAGGAGAATAGTTCTTTCATCTACTGATCTGATTTGTCGTCAGAACAGCTGCAGTGTCCACACTGGTCAACATTCTACCAACTCTTCAGTTGGGTTGAGGATGACTTCACCAGCTGCAACCTGCAACAACAAGACACAATGGGATGAGTGCAACACCTGACTTTCTTCTCGTGTTGGGTGTGCAAGTTTAATGGTGGAACGAGGTAATACCAAGGAACACGTGACAAATTATTTACGCCAGAAGAAGCCTTATATCTATCACAGTTGAAACTTCCTGACAGATTAAAACTGTGTGCCGTATCGAGACTCGAACTCGGGACCTTTGCCCTTCGTGGGCAAGTGCTCTACCAACTCAGCTACCCAAGCACGACTCACGCCCCTTCCTCACAGCTTTACTTCTGCCAGTACCTCGTCTCTAAAACTGTGAGTACGGGGCGTGAGTCGTGCTTGGGTAGCTCAGTCATTAGAGCACTTGCCCGCGAAAGGCAAAGGTCCCGAGCTCAAGTCTCGGTCCGGCACACAGTTTTAATCTGCCAGATAGTTTCATACCAGCGCACACTCCGCTGCAGAGTGAAAATTTCATTCTGGATCTATCACAGTTCTTTCTAATACGAATGAAGTCGCTGGAATACATCCAGTGACGTACACACACTGCAGCCTTTTAGGCCATAGCATTCCTTGTATAGAGTCAGCATCAGTTAAACTTTATAAGAGTCATAGATCTGTCCATTTGGCGCGTTAGAACGTCAAATCCCGAAATGATTGGAGGACCCTGCCCATAATGCTCCAAACATTCTCAACTGGGATGAGATCTGATGACTTCAATGCCCAAAGTAGGGTTTGGAAAGCACGAAGACAAGCAGTAGCAACTCTCACCATATGCAGGTTGGCATTGTCTTTCTAAAATGTAAGCCCAGGATGGCTTGTGGCGAAGGGCAACAAAACGAGACATAGAATGCATCGACACGCCGCTGTGCTGTAAGGGTGCTGCGGATGTCAAATAAAGGGGTTCTAAAATGAAAAGCAATGGTACTACAGGCCATCAATCTTGGGTGTCAGGTATTATGGTGAGTCACGTTAAGGTCAGTATCCCTCTGCTGTCCTGGGCGACTGCTGACAACTCTTCACTGGTTCTCGGAGCTCAGTTCGAAGTGCGACTCATCAGTGAAGACGTATTGGAGACGCTACAGACAGTGGTGGGATACCAACCTGACTGTCGCCTGCCATATGGCCCAACAAAACCGGGTGTGATGGTCTGGTTGCTCTTACTTCTTGGAGCATGAGCCCATTAACTTCATCTGCGGCACCCTTTCAGAACTGAGGTGTGTCGAAATACACTCTACGCTCTGCTATGTAGCCCTCCATGGCAAGCTAGCCAAGGCTTACATTTCAGCAAAATAGTGCTCACACATACATGGCTTGAGTAGTTCCTACTTGCGGTATCATACCTTGGCCAGCAAGGTTACAGAATCTCAACTCACTTGAGAACTTTTCGAGCGTTATGGGCAGGGCCCTCCAAACACCTCTGGACTCTGACGAGCTAACGCGCCAGGTGGACAGAATTTGGCACATTGTCCCTCAGGTTGACGCCCAACAACTTTGTCAAGAAATTCCAAGCAGAAAACTGCTTGCGTAGTGCCAGATATGGATCAATGCTTTACTGACTAGCTCAATTTTTGAAGCTCTTTCTGACGACGAAATCATCCAATATTTTTGAAATAGTACTTATTTGTTTGTTTCTACACGTACATCACATCCACTAGTTTCCATTCCATTCGGTAATTCTTTTATGGTGCATAGTTTTTCTGTCTTAGAGCGTAGGTTCCGTTGTGACTGCAGTTACTTGAGCAGCGGGACAATTATGGATGCACATTAAAGAATATTACCGGAAATCTTAATATCTTGAGACAATATAAAAGCAGGGGTGGACAAAAATTTGGAAACACCACAAATACACACAGTACCATGCCTAACACAGTGTAGGAAAATCTTTGGGGTTCAAAACAGATTCCAGTCGTCTTGGAATAGACAAAGTTCGGTACGATTTTCAAGGGCGTCTTAAGCAATTCTTCCTGCAACATATTGACAACTTCAGAGAATGATGGTGGAGATGGATAGTGATCAGGCACCTTCGTATTATACATCTACATTTATACTCCACAAGCCACCCAACGGTGTGTGGTGGAGCGCACTTTACGTGCCACTGTCATTACCTCCCTTTCCTGTTCAAGTCGCGTATGGTTCGCGGGAAGAACGACTGCCGGAAAGCCTCCGTGCGCCCTCAAATCTCTCTGATGTTACATTCGTGATCTCCTCGAGAGGTATAAGTAGGGGGAAGCAATATATTCGGTACCTCATCCAGAAACGCACCCTCTCGAAACCTGGCGAGCAAGCTACACCGCGATGCAGAGCGCCTCTCTTGCACAGTCTGCCACTTGAGTTTGCTAGACATCTCCGTAACGCTATCAATCTTACCAAATAACCCTGTGACGAAACGCGCCGCTCTTCTTTCGATCTTCTCTATCTCCTCTGTCAACCCGACCTGGTACGGATCCCAAACTGATGAGCAGTAATCAAGTATAGGTCGAACGAGTGTTTTGTAAGCCACCTCCTTTGTGGATGGACTACATTTTCTAAGGACTCTTCCAATGAATCCCAACCTGGCCCGCCTTACCAAAAATTAATTTTATATGATCATTCCACTTCAAATCGTTTCGTATGCATATTTCCAGACATATTACTGAAGTAACTGCTACCAGTGTTTGTTCCGCTATTATATAATCATACGATAAAGGATACTTCTTTCTATGTATTCGCAATACGTTTGTCTATGTCACACTAGATGTTAAGATCTTTTGACTCTGATGGCCAAGGAAGGTGCGACAGTTCATCCTTTTGCTCACAAATCAATCATATATGATTCAAATTGTTGAACTTGGCCCCTGTCATCCTGGAGTACAGTACTGCCAATGGGGTATAAACATTATACCATGCGATGGGCTTGATATGAGAAAATGGCCAGTTGTTCCTTGGCAACAGTGCCGTCCTGGAGAGTACCCATGGGGCCTACGGAATACTATAGATTAGCGCTGAGCCCCTGCCATGTTTCATTCTTGTGATATATACTCAACCAGAAGTTGGAACGGTATGAAAGAAGACTCAGTCGACCAAATGGTTCTGAGTTGAGATCGAAATAATAACAAAAGCTACTTCTACAGCTATCATCAGAAGCTTGTAAACTAGACACTGGATAATACGGTTTTAAAAACATTGCCTGTGTAAGAATTTGGAGAGCTGTTATATCCTCAGTAGAAGTTTACAGTATATATAAGAGAGAAGGAAAGAAAAAGAGCTATTTAAGAAGCGGAGTTTTACAAAGTGGAGATATTCCCAACGCTAAATTTCAAGACGTAAAAAATATTCTAAATTCTCGCACAGCGGATGGTGACGTGGCCGGCTGGCTGATGGATTCAAGGGCTGCGGCGGCCACCTCTTTGTATTCCGCGCCCTGGAGGCGGCGCCGCGCCGCTCACCCGCAGGAAGCTATAAAGCTGCTCGCTCGTGCGCGCCGCCCGCCCACAGAATGCCACCTAAAGTCGGCACCACTCCAGTAGCCATCCGTCTCCAGGACTCTTCTGGCTGTCTGAGAACTGCCGACAGGAACCAGAGAGTGAAACGTCCCGGCAGCATTATGCGACTGGCGTCACATTGCTTGTAACAATTCCACGGTATTTCCCTGCAAGATAAGGATTTACAATGACAGAAGTCATGGGAAAGCGTTATACATATATACAGATGACGGTAGTACTGGGTGTAAAAGGATATGTACTCAGGTGATTCACGTGTAAAGGTTTCAAAAGTACACTACTGGCCATTAAAATTGCTACACCACTAAGATGACGTGAAATTTAACCGACAGGAAGAAGATGCGGTGATATGAAAATGACTTGCTTTTCAGAGCATTCACACAAGGTTGGCGCCGATGGCGACACCTACAACGTGATGACATGCGGAAAGTTTCCAACCGATTTCTCATTCACAACCAGCAGTTGACCGGCGTTTCCTGGTGAAACGTTGTTGTGATGCCTCGTGTAAGGAGGAGAAATGCGTAACATCACGTTTGCGACATTCATAAAGGTCGGATTGTAGCCTATCGTGATTGCGGTTTATCGTATCACGATATTGCTCCTCGCGTTGCTCCAGATCCAATGATGTTGGCAGAATATGCAATCGGTGGGTTCAGGAGGGTAATACGGAACGCCGCGCTGGATCCCAAAGGCCTCGTATCACTAACAGTCGAGATGACAGGCATCTTATCCGCATGACTGTAACGGATCGTGCAGCCACGTCTCGATCCCTGAGTCAACAGTTGGGGACGTTTGCAAGACAACAATCATATGCACGAGCAGTTTGACGACGTTTGCATCAGCATTGACTATCAGCTCGGAGACGATGGCTGCGGTTACCATTGACGCTACACCACAGAAAGGAGCGTCTGCGATGGTGTACTCAACGACGAACTTGGGTGCACGAATGGCAAAACGTCAGTTTTCGGATGGATCCAGGTTCTGTTCATAGCATCATGATGGTTGCATCTGTGTTTGGCGACATCGAGATGAACGCACATTGGAAGCGTGCATTCGTAATCGCCATACTGACGTATCACCCGGCGTGATGGTATGGGGTGCCATTCGTTACACGTCTCGGTCACCTACTGTTCTCACTGACGGCATTTTGAACAGTGGACGTTACATTTGAGATGTGTTATGACCCGTGGCTCCACTCTTTATTTGATCCCTGCGAAACGCCACATTTCATCAGGATAATGCACTACCGAATGTTGCAGGTCCTGTATGGGCCTTTCTGGATAGAGAAAATGTTCGACTGCTGCCCTGGGAAACACACTATGCAGATCTCTCACCAACTGAAAACGTCTGGTCAATGGTGGCCGAGCAACTGGCTCGTCACAATACGCCAGTCACTATTCTTGATGAACTGTGGTATTGTGTTGAAGCTGCATGGGTTGCTGTACCTGTACACGCCATCCAAGCTCTGTTTGATTCAATGGCCAGGCGTACCAAGGCCGTTATTACGGTCTGAGGTGGTTGTTCTGGGTACTGATTTCTCAGTATCTATGAACCCAAATTGCATGAAAATGTAATCACATGTCAGTATAATTTATTTGTCCAATGAATACCCGTTTATCATCTGCATTTCTTCGTGGTGTAGCAATTTTAATGGCCAGTAGTGTAATAATAAACGCGGGAAAGGAATTAACAGACTTTGAATGCGGAAATCATTAGGGATTCGAAGATCCACAGTGTCGAGAGTGTGCGGAGAACACTAAACTTCAGGTATTACCTCTCACCACGGATAACGCAATAGGTGACGGCCTTGACTTAAAGACCGAGGGCAGTGGCGTTTCGGTAAAGTTGTCAATGTTAACAGACAAACAACACTGCTTGAGATAACCACAGGAATGAATGTGAAATGTACCACGAACGTATCCGTAATGATAGCGCGGAGAAATTTGGCGTTAATGGGCTATGGCAGCAGACGGCCGACGCGAGTGGCTTTGCTAACAGAACGACATCGCCTGCAGCGCCTGTCCTGGGCTCGTGACCATATCGGTTGGACTTGGTAGAATGAATCCCGATTTCAGCTGCTAAGAGCTGGTAGTAAGTTCGAATGTGCCGTAGACCCCACGAAGCCATGGACCCAAGTTGTCAACGAAGCACTGTGCAAACTGGTGTTGGTTCCATAATGCCGTGCACTGTGTTTAGATGTAATAGACTGGGTGCCCTGGTGAAATGAACCGATCATTCACTCAAGATTGTTATGGTCGACTACCTGGAGACTATCTGCAGCCATTGATGGACTTCATGTCCGCAAACAAATAGTTCAAACGCCTCTGAGCACTACGAGACTTAACGTCTGAGGTCATCAGTCCCCTAAAACATAGAACTACTTAAACCTAACTAACCTAAGGGCATCACACACATCCATGCTCGAGGCAGGATTCGAACCTGCGACTGTAGCGGTGGCGCGGTTCCAGACTGTAGCGCCTAGAACCGCTCGGCCACTCCGTGTCCGCAAGCAACGATGAAGTCTTTCTGCATGATAAAACGTCATCTCACTGGGTCACAGTTGTTCGTGATTCGCTTGAAGAACATTCTGGACAGTTAGAGCGAATGATTTGGCCACCACAAATTGTCGGACGTGAATCAAGTCGAACATTTATGGGACGTAAACGAGACCTCTGTTTGTGCACAAAATCCCTCACTGGCTAGACTTTCTCAATTATGGACGGCTATAGATGCAGCATGGCTCGTTATTTCTGGAGGTGACCTCAAGCGATTTGTTGAGTCCACGCCACATCGAACTGCTGCAGTACCCCGGACGAAATGAGGTGCGACACGTTATTAAACAGTTCCATAACTTCTGTCACCTCAGTGCGTAAGGTACTTCGCTAACGATGCAGTGCTTTACAATAGAGCATCGTCGATGAACGACCCTCGGGTATTGCAAAAAGACTTGGACAAAACTGCCACTCCATGAAATCAATTAGCAGATGTCCTTAAATGTGGATAAACGGAAGATAACGCTTACAACAAAGAGACTGAATGTGGCAGTATCTTGATTAGTCGATCAGCGGTGAACATCCTGAGCGCGCCACGTCTCTGAAGTATTTAATGTTAATACTAAGGATCGATGTGAAATGGAACGACCATATAAAGTCACTACGGGAAATACAGAAGAATTGCTTGGAGAGGTTCTGGGAAAATGCAGTGAGTCTGTAACAAAAATCTCAACCAACAAGCTTGTCGGAACAGTTATAGGGTATTGGTCCTGTGCGCAAGATAACGAGCAAAATGGGCTGCTGTGATCGAAGGGCCCATACGAAAGTGTTACAGAAAGGTTCGTTAAACTTAAACTGGAGTTCTTATTAGAAAGATGACGTAGTTTTCGAGAAAACCTATTCCGTGAAAGCAGAGAACCTGTATTCTAAGAAAACTGTGCAGCTTTATTCTGACGCCAACGTACACTATGTAATCAAAAGTATCCCAACAACTGACTGAAAATGACTTACAAGTTCGTCGCGCCCTCCGTCGGTAATGATGGAATTCAATAAGTTGCTGGCCACCCTTAGCCTAGACGACAACTTCTACTCTCAGAGGCATACGTTCAATCCGGTGCTGGAAGGTTTCTCGGGGAATGTCTGCCCATCCTTCACAAAGTGTTGTACTGAGGAGAGGTATCGATTACAGTGAGGCCTGGAACGAAGTCGGCGTTCGAAAAGAACTCAAAGGTGATCTGTAGGGCTCAGGTCAGGACTCTGTGTAGACCAGTGCATTACTGAGATGTTATTGTCGCGTAACCACTTCGCCACAGGCCGTGCATATAAACAGGTGTTCGATCGTGTTGAGAGATGCAATCGCCATCGCCTAATTGCTCTTCAACAAAGATAAGCAAGAAGATGCCTAAAACAGCAATGTAGGACTGTGCTGTGATAATGCCACGAAAACAACAAGGGGTGCAAGCCCCTTCCATGAAAAACACGACCACACCATAACATCAGCGCCTTCGAAATTTAGTGTTGGCGCTACACACGCTGGCAGATGACGTTCACCAGGCATCCGCCATACCCACACCCTGCCATCGGATCGCCACATTGTGTACCGTGATTTGTCATTCCACACATCGTTTCTCCGCTGTTCAATCGTCAAATGTTTACACTCCTTACACCAAGCGAGGCGTCGTTCGGCATTTACCGGCGTGATGAGTGGCTTATGAGCAGCCGATCGACCATGTAATCCAATTTTTCCACCTCCCGCCTAACTGTCATAGTACTTGCAGTGGATTCTGACGCAGTATGGAATTCCTGTGTGATGATCTGGATGAATGCCTGTCTATTACACATTACGAGCCTCTTCAACTGTCAGCCGTCTCTCTCAGTCATTACACGAGGTAGGCCTGTACGCTTTTGTGCTGTACGTGATCCTTCAAAAAAAATGGTTCAAATGGCTCTGAGCACTATGGGACTTAACATCTATGGTCATAAGTCCCCTAGAACATAGAACTACTTAAACCTAACTAACCTAAGGACATCACACAACACCCAGCCATCACGAGGCAGAGAAAATCCCTGACCCCGCCGAGAATCGAACCCGGGAACCCGGACGTGGGAACGTGCCCCTTCGCATTTACTCTTTACTATCACATCGAAAACAGTGGACCTAGGGATGTTTAGGAGCGTGGGAATCTCGCGCACAGACGTATGAAGCAAGTGACACCCAATCATGTGACCACGTTCGAAGACCGTGAGTTCTGCGGAGCGCCCGATTCTGCTCTCTCACGATGTCTAATCACTACTGCGGTCTCTGATATCAAGTACCTGGCAGTAGGTGGCAGCACAACGCATCTAAATGAAAAACGTATGTTTTTGTGGGTGTCTGGATGCTTTTGATCACATAGTGTATATCTCACACAAGGGTTATGAAATTAATGAAAAGGAGATTAGGACACTTACAGAGGCACGTAGATAGTCATTTCTTCCTCGCTTAATATGGTAAGGCGATACGGAAGGCAATGGAGACCACTTCATTAAAAAGACTTAATACATATAAATAATTATATTTGAAAAAGGTCATGATGATACCTCCGTCGGCTGAAGATTCCGCATATGCACAGCATTCGAATAACTAGGACCTGACTGTCAGGCGAGAAGTAACCAGTTGAAAAAGATGAAATAGCATTGAAAGAGTAAAATTTTACGAGTTTTAGCGTGGAGTGACTGTAGTTTGAATATAGTAAGAGCGCTATAAAATCTGAAAAAGGAAGGATGGAGTATCAGTCAGGATATGATAAAGGTCATTGAAGTGAAATGGAAAGGAGATAAAAAATTCTGGTCAGGCTTGTAGGGATAATATCAACAGCAGCAGAAAAAGGTGTAATAGGAGTCGGATTCGTTATAAATAGGAAGATATTGCTATCCTATCAGAACTGACAGGAAGCGAAGGCTGACAGCAGTAATGTACAGATATCTGACCAGGTCACAAGCAGAAGTTGGAGGGATAGAAAGATTATATGAGCACATTGGACGTGTAATTCAGTATGGGGGAATGGAACGCTGTAGTAGTCGAAGGAAGTGAAGACAGTGTTGGGAAAGAATATGGGTTCAATAGTAGGAGTTATCAGCAGAAAGAAAACTGGCGTTCTACGGATCGGAGCGTGGAATATCAGATCCTTTAACCGGGCAGGTAGGTTAGAAAATTTAAAAAGAGAAATGGATACGTTAAAGTTAGATATAGTGGGAATTAGTGAAGTTCGGTAGCAGGAGAAACAAGACTTCTGGTCAGGTGACTACAGGGTTATAAACACAAAATCAAATAGGGGTAATGCAGGAGTAGGTTTAATAATGAATAGGAAAATAGGAATGCGGGTAAGCTACTACAAGCAGCATAGTGAACGCATTATTGTGGCCAAGATAGATACGAAGCCCACACCTACTACACTAGTACAAGTTTATATGCCAACTAGCTCTGCAGATGACGAGGAAATTGAAGAAATGTATGATGAAGTGAAAGAAATTATTCAGATAGTGAAGGGAGATGAAAATTTAATAGTCATGGGTGACTGGAATTCAGTATTAGAAAAAGGGAGAGAAGGAAATGTAGTAGGTGATTATGGACTGGGGCAAAGAAATGAAAGAGGAAGCCGCCTGGTAGAATTCTGCACAGAGCACAACTTAATCATAGGTAACACTTGGTTCAACAATCATAAAAGAAGGCTGTATACATGGAAGAATCCTGGAGATACTAAAAGGTATCAGATATATTATATAATGGTAAGACAGAGATTTAGGAACCAGGTTTTAAATTGTAAGACATTTCCAGGGGCAGATGTGGACTCTGACCACAATCTATTGGTTATGACCTGTAGATTAAAACTGAAGAAACTGCAAAAAAGGTGGGAATTTAAGGAGATGGGACCTGGATAAACTAAAAGAACCAGAGGTTGTACAGAGTTTCAGGGAGAGCATAAGGGAGCAATTGACAGGAATAGGGAAAAGAAATACAGTAGAAGAAGAATGGGTAGCTTTGAGGGATGAAGTAGTGAAGGCAGCAGAGGATCAAGTAGGTAAAAAGACGAGGGCTAGTAGAAATCCTTAGGTAACAGAAGAAATATTGAATTTAATTGATGAAAGGAGAAAATATAAAAATGCAGTAAATGAAGCAGGCAAAAAGGAATACAGACGTCTCAAAAATGAGATCGACAGGAAGTGCAAAATGGCTAAGCAGGGATGGCTAGAGGACAAATGTAAGGATGTAGAGGCTTATCTCACTAGGGGTAAGATAGATACTGCCGACAGGAAAATTAAAGAGACCTTTGGGGAAAAGAGAACCACTTGTATGAACATCAAGAACTCAGATGGAAACCCAGTTCTAAGCAAAGAAGGGAAAGCAGAAAGCTGGAAGGAGTATATACAGGGTCTATACAAGCGCGATGTACTTGAGGACAATATTATGGAAATGGAAGAGGATGTAGATGAAGACGAAATGGGAGATACGATACTACGTGAAGAGTTTTACAGAGCACTGAAAGACCTGAGTCGGAACAAGGCTCCCGGAGTAGACAACATTCCATTGGAACTACTGACGGCCTTGGGAGAGCCAGTCCTGACAAAACTCTACCATCTGGTGAGCAAGATGTATGAGACAGGCGAAATACCCTCAGACTTCAAGAAAAATATAATAATTCCAATCCCAAAGAAAGCAGGTGTTGACAGATGTGAAAAATTAACGAACTATCAGTTTAATAAGTCACAGCTGCAAAATACTAACGCGAATTCTTTACAGACGAGTGGAAAACCTAGTAGAAGCCGATCTCGGGGAAGACCAGTTTGGATTCCGTAGAAATGTTGGAACACGTGAGGCAATACTGACACTACTACTTATCTTAGAAGCTAGTTTAAGGAAGGGAAAATCTACGTTTCTAGCATTTGTAGACTTAGAGAAAGCTTTTGACAATGTTGACTGGAATACTTTCTTTCAAATTCTGAAGGTGGCAGGGGTAAAATATAGGGAGCGACAGGCTATTTACAATTTGTACAGAAACCAGATGGCAGTTATAAGAGTCGAGAGACATGAAAGGGAAGCAGTGGTTGGAAAAGGAGTGAGACAGGGTTGTAGTCTCTCTGTCTCTCTGTATATTGAGCAAGCAGCAAAGGAAACAAAAGAAAAATTTGGAGTAGGTATTAAAATCCATGGAGAAGAAATAAAAACTTTGAGGTTCGCCGATGACATCGTAATTCTGTCAGAGACAGCAAAGGACTTGGAAGAGCAGTTGAACGGAATGGATAGTGTCTTGAAAGGAGGATATAGGATGAACATCAACAAGAGCAAAACGAGGATAATGGAATGTAGTCGAATTAAGTCGGGTGATGCTGAGGAAATTAGATTAGGAAATGAGACACTTAAAATAGTAAAGGATTTTTGCTATTTGGTGAGCAAAATAACTGATGATGGTCGAAGTAGAGAGGATATAAAATGTAGACTGGCAATGGCAAGAAAAGCGTTTCTGAAGAAGAGAAATTTGTTAACATCGAGTCTGGATTTAAGTGTGTCATTTCTGAAAGTGTTTGTATGGAGTGTAGCCATGTATGGAAGTGAAACATGGACGATAAATAGTTTGGACAAGAAGAGAATAGTAGCTTTCGAAATGTGGTGCTACAGAAGAATACTGAAGATTAGATGGGTAGATCACATAACTAATAAGGAAGTATTGAATAGGATTTGGGAGAAGAGAAGTTTGTGGCACAACTTGACCAGAAGAAGGGATCGGTTGGTAGGACATGTTCTGAGGCATCAAGGGATCACCAATTTAGTATTGGAGGGCAGCGTGGAGGGTAAAAATCGTAGAGGGAGACCAAGAGATGACTAAACTAAGCAGATTCAGAAAGATGTGGGTTACAGTGAGTTCTGGGAGATAAAGAAGCTTGGACAGGATATAGTAGTATGGAGAGCTGCATCAAACCTGTCTCAGGACTGAAGACCACAACAACAAAAACAACAACAGTAAGAGTGGGAGAGAAGAATGCCAAAACTCTTTTCGAAAACAGCTCGAGGAGGAGGTATACTTGGAAAAGACCTGAATGTGCACCATGGCGAGTCAGACATTGGACTATAAGGAGAAGCGAGGAGCAGACTCGGATGACAATTCAGTAATGGTGAAGAGTGTACCTGATGTTTAAGAAACTCGTACGGAAGAAACAGTGTGTGGATACGATACTATATGCTAGTGGCTGTGTTATTCTGATTCCGATGAAAAGTTTCTTTGGAGATGCATGCATGTCCAAACGAACTGGCACTGTCGACACCACAGCCGTTACGAAACACGTCAAATGCATTCGCAATTGCGAATAAGGCCTACCGTCAGCTGTAGAATTAAATGATGACAATGAAAATTAGTTCCGGACCGGGACTCGAACCCGGATTTCCCCCTCATCGCGAGCTGTCGACATATCACTTAGCTATTCGTGCAGGACTAAGGGCCCTACCGAAACTGCCGCGTGTCGTCAACCAGCCGTATATGGCCTTTACTTGCACATCAATTATGTAGATTTCCGTAAAGGTCAGACGTTTTACTTTAAAGTCGCTTGCCTGATATCGACAGATGAATATGATATTGCAGTGCCTCTGTTATTCTGTAACGAAACACGTCAAATGAATTCGTGACGGCTGTGGTCACTGCAGTGACTGTCCCTTTGGACATGCATGCATTTCAAAATGAAATTTGCATCGTAATCAGATTAACACAGGCACTGCAATATCGTATTTATCTGCCGATACCGGGCAAGTGGCTTTAAAGAATAACGTCTGACCTGTACGGCAATATACATAAATGATGTACGAGTTGAGGTCGTACATGCACGGTTGATGAGATATGGAAGCCTGGTGATCTCTCTGAGTCGTTCATGGATAGCCAAACTGTCAGGCGACCGATCGCGATATGCTCGAAATCCAGGATCGAGTCCCAGCCCAACACAAATATTCACTAACGACATTCAGTTCTACAGCTCATGTCAGTCCTTACTCGCAGTTGCGAATTCATTCAATGTGTGAAGAAGTGAGATATTGAAGTTTTGAGGAATGATGACATTCTTTTGAAGTTCTCTGTGGCTATAGATAATGGGATCGTCAGTACCGTAATAGGCACCTCAGTTACAGAAGAACGGACATTTACAAGAAGGCAGTCAGCGGAGTTGGACAAATGTAGATGCAAAGAAGGTAATTCCGTTGAACGGAGAAAGATGAAACTACAAGAAAAGCTCTGCAATAGCCTGGATTAAATATGTATTGGTAACTTTAGACCGAAATAAATAGGGAAAGCATGGAAAATAAGGTTAAATGGCAGCAGGAAATATGTGAGGAAACGGAAAAAGAAATGCTCTTCTAAAAGACTGATGGATTACAGCAGGTAGAAAAGTCAGTACATAATACAATAAAATCAGAATTACGGGCGTCAACAATTAGAGTGAAATGGCGATTGCCCTGAAAAACGAGAGCGAGAGAGCGGGTAAGTGGAAAAATTACATTCATGACCTATACGAGTAGGGGTAGCCATCTGGGGACGAGTTAGAAGAAGAAAGGGGACTCGAAGACATTGAGGATCTGTTAAACGACGATCATTTTGGCTTTAAGATCGGTACAGGCACCAAGAGGAAGATCTGACATTGTCTTTATGATGGAAACAAGGCATAAAATAATCAAGACACCTTCATATGATTTGTCGACTTATAATCGGTAGTCATATGTAAACGGGAAGAATGGAAAAAAATATGGGAATTGTTCGTTATCCCAAAAGTAATCGGCATAGCTGTTAATACAATTATCCCACTGTGAGAATAGGCCGTCAGTGTCTTCATGCAAAAATGTTTGCGGTTGCCTACGGAACCACGATTGAACCCAAGTGTGCACCTCTTCGTCTGCAGAAAATCTACGGCCACAAATGTCTTTCAGAATGGTTCAAATAGCTCTGAGCACTATGGGATTTAACTTCTAAGGTCATCAGTCCCCTAGAAGTTAGAACTACTCAAACCTAACGAACCCAAGGACTGCACACACATCGTTGCCCGAGGCAGGATTCGAACCTGGGACATAGCGGTCGCACGGTGCCAGACTGTAGCACCTAGAACCGCTCGGCCACCACGGCCGGTAAAAATGTCTTTCACTAGGGCTCCAAAAATATGAAAATTTCTTGGATGAACTTGAATGAAGGCTGTGTAACGGCTTCAAGTCAAAACGTTTGAAGCGAACACGAAACAGCCTTGGCAACATGTGGACTAGCTTTATCCAGCAATTGAATGATGACATCCATCAACATTCTTGGGCGTTTGGACTTCAGGTCGAACTTCGGGTTCCGCAAAGTGTTAACTGTGGTGCTGTGTTTCAGAAAGTCAATGAACAGTGGGCCCTCGCACTCAAAGAAATAGATCATTCAGACTTTCCCGGAATTTCCACATGCTGAAAAATTTGTTCAAGTACGTTGCCGAAACTTCGCTGGAAAGTCCTTACACATCCTCTATACAGTACTACCCCAGGCGATTCACATATTTTTAGAGTCCTGAAGACAGAGATACGTGGCCGTGGATTTCCTTCAGACTAACAGGTGCACGCCTGGGTATAATAGCAGTTAAGTAGGTAACAGCAGGCATTTATCTGTAAATTCACTGATCATCTTATCTCAGAGTGGTGTAAGTGTATCAACTGTTATGGTAATTACTTCTGATATAACAAACAGTTTGCTTACATTTTTTCTGTCTGTCTCGTTTTAATTTGACTTCCTTCGATAGATCATTCACTACCTTAATTACTTGGAAATATCATGAATTTTGTTGATTTCGCGTCGTCACTGTCTTTGTATCATTTCTTACACTTTTATTATACAGAATTTTTACCTAGTATTTCCTACAAATATCTTGTTTAGCAGACAAAATTAGGCTGTTACGTTATACATTCTTAAGGTTTTTATGGAAGTGGCTTTGCTTTCCTTTAGCAACGTGGGCTGAATTTTTATTTTTACGTCCTCTGATGCCGCTACAATGAAGATAGTACCTGCTAAACGGTTTTCTCGAAAACGTTTCCTTGGTCTCTCAATTACATCCTGAAAACTTCGGGGTTCGTGTTTGGGTACACGAGAAGTGAAACAACATTACTCGTGTTTTGAAAATCGATGTTTTCTTAAAAAATGTTTAACGGCTATGTAGAATCAGAACAGACACCACAGCCTCTAAGTGTATATATTTCTATGACGATTAGGTAACTATCATTTGTAATAATGAAGTCAGTGACTAAACATATTCGTGAATGTCACGGTTTGTGAAAAGGACGTTCGTAATTTTCTAGTGGTTATGGCCAGTCAAATCTCGCTGTGTTACTCGATTGTCTTAAGTGCTGTTCTCTCCAAAGTAAGTCTGCTTTGAGATGTATTAATTGTTAAAAATTACTGACACTCCTTCGTTTTGTCCTTCTATTTGTCTAATTGTGCTATAGACTGCAATGTAGTTACTAAAAAACAGGGTCCTTTTTGATCTTCTCAGATTTTTAATGTAAGTGATCGCATAAATGGTAATCTACATATACCGTAGGAAAGTCAGGGGAAATCTACATCTGCTAGCCAGATGAGAATTCCAACCACAGTCCACAAGAATACGAATCTACTGTCTTAGCGTTGCGCCACGTACGTTGTAAGTCTATCATCATAAGGAATAAAGGTTTCGGGGCATCATTTTCATTGATAAAAAAGTTTGTATCTACTGAATCTTAACGCCAATTGGACAGCTAGTGAAGGTGTAAAGACGTATTTGTTTCTTATGAGCTACGTTGCTTTTTCACTCAGTGGATGGGCGTGGATCTATTTGATGACAACTGCTTTAAGCTGTTGGTCCGCAATTCTAGTTTCATGGTGTTGTTGAAATAGATTCAGCATACCCCAACCACACCAAGTATGTGCGTGGATCGCGGGGCAGATCTGTGTCACGTTGTACCCCAGAGGCATACAGAAGTATTCGTACACTCAAGACAGTGAAAAATGCAGCCATGAAGGTAAATTTTTCCGTAACTTTTTTATTTTCGGAGGAACGGATAAGGAATAAGACATCCTGAGCGCTTAACTCTAAACTAAGCCGTTGTTCCTTGGCACACTTCGCTTGAACGAACCGTCTCTCTAATCTGTCACATAGCATCCACGGTATAAGGGAAAATATAGCCTAAACATATCTCTATATAATTATCACTCTTCTGCTTGATTACTTCTCTCTGTCTCCCATATGAATATGGAAGAGATAGATAAATAAGTGCGGTGGTTATGTAACGGTGCGTACGCAAAAAAATTATGCAAAAGTAGAAAACAGATTGATAGATACCACTTATTACCGTCTAATATCTTGCAAATGGTGGACGAAAAATTATTTCCTTTAGGCTCAAAATAATTTTATCCTAACAGAAATCAACATCAGCATTATTTTGAATAAAGTGTCGGGGAGCGCTTAAGTTTGGTTTTGCGTTCCTTGTGTTACGAAATCTTAGCAGTTCGAGAGGAGGATCGCTAGTGTAGCAGTAGAGCGGCGTACCAAGTTTTATGGTGACCTCGACTCCCAACAGCGTGATTTGTGGCTAAGGATTTCAGACGATGTTTATATTCCAATGGTACTTTCAGGAGCTGTTCCTTTGTGTTGTCCGAAGGCCTCTTAGCACTGATCTATTGTAGTTCATCATGACCTTCGAAACTAAAGATATGCCCGCTAATTCAGTCACATCTATGTGCCGGAAACAAAGAATCGTTTACTTCCTTATTATCTACTACTGTGATATATTCAGCCTACTGGAAATGGGTGTATCAGATTACATTCGTTCCAGTAAAGTCTTGAGAAAAGTGGTCCAGGCTCCGTTCCGCAATAAATGCATTTGCTAGTGTGGCATAGAATCGCTAAATGTGACCCTCCTGATAGATGTGTCCAGCGTACATTGGAGAAGAGAAATGTATCAATACAGAGACTTTTCTGGAATCCTTTATCTAAGTAATCAACCCAAAGAAGAAAATCACTCAAATTAACAACATTCTCACGAAAGCAGATAAAAGTAGTAGTTCAGGTCTAATGAACAAACGTGAATATATTGAAGAAGTGAAAAAACTCCTCCCACACAATTCCTGCAAAATCCTCACCAAAGATCCCACCAAAACCTTTAAAGACAACAATAAAAACTGAACTAAGACCTACACAAGCATAATATCTGAATATGAAGGTAAGTGTTTGATCACCATGAACCATGTACCTCCTAAACCGTCTGGACTTCCTAAGCTACACAAGGGAAGTCAAACTTTACGACGTCTTGTCTCAACCTACACGGCACCGAACTACAGAGTTACCAAAAGATTACATTTCTGCATCAAAACCAAGACAACATGTAAACCTGAGTTTGAAATAATAAATTCAAAGGACCTCTTTAACAAAATTAAAAATTTCCCTGTTTAACATTATGTAAAATTAGTATCTAGTTTGGTTACCTAAGAACTAGTGTCCCTTCCAGACGCTAGTCAATTGTTTGCTGTAGATGGCCCAATAAACCGAAAACTAGTTAGGAATAAATAAAAAAGTCAGTAGAACAAAAACGATGTACTTATTATTCAACCTTAAATGATTAATAGTAATGAATCGTTACAATTCCTTGCTTCTAACAATTTCAGCTACGTATACTGCTCCAAAAAAACATTTTACATCCGCTTCATGTCTGTAAAGTGTATGATCTGTGATTAAAGAAAAGCAGGGAATGAAAGAATAAGTCGTAGTTAATTAAGGTAAAGTTGTACTGTGTAATAAATACGAAGCAATAACGAACATAAAGGCAGTCTCTTCGAAATTTCACCTCTCTGCACATCTGTGAAATCAAAATCTGCTGCTGGATAACATTCAATACCACGTTTCTCTATTTCGTACATTGCAACATGCTTGGATCCTCCTTGCATTGGTGTCCACAAGATTGTCGATACATTGTCTGTCAGTGGACGTCAGATTTTGATTTGTCAGTTAGAATTTTTTCTGTTTTCTGAAACATGAAAAGAAGGTTTCACATTACTATACGTGGTTTTACCTACTAGGTTAAGTGGTCTGATAGGCTACCGATGGTTGTCGGCTGCCCACGTCTAGACATACTTGTACTCTAAAAATGTACGGAAAAACTGTAGCACCCTGGAGGAATGGTCTGAATCACTTGAATATCGGAGGATGTGTAGAAAAGTGAAACCATAATTGTGACTGAGATTTCAGACAGATAGTGTGCATGTAGGCCCAGGAGCACTTTCGTTTGGGACATCTGCCAGGTCTGTGAGTCGGTATAGAGCGGTCAGATCAAATGGAAACGTGGAAGCAAGTGCCGACACGCCCACTCGACGTGAAAATCATCAATATCAGCATCTGAGTGAGTCCAAATGGGGTAGAAAGATTGATGTCCAGGAAACTGGTTCGTAGTACAGTTACATTGCTGTAGGTACAGGGCATGCTGCTAAAATAATGGTGCACATATGGAACCGTGGCTAGAAGAGGGTCACATACAACGACGAGTGACTGCCATACCACACGACATGATCAGAGCGCGGGATGACTGCAATTTTGTCCATGTGGCCATAGCCGTCAGAAAAGCATCATCCACAGTGTTGGCTCGACGTTAGAGAACTGTAGTGGATGTGGCTGGGTCTCCGTCGACAATTCAACGCCATCGGCTGTGGGTTGAATTGGTGGCATGCATGCCATCGCGTCGACTTCCACTATCTAGCAATCACCAATATTATCAGACTGCTAAACACCACCAGTGAAGTGTAGAGTGGCAAAATGTAGTGTTCTCGCACGAATCCCTCATCAACTTTTCCTAAAGTAATGGCTGTGTACGAGTTACACGCTGCCGTTGTGAAGACAAATGGGCACACTGCATTGTTGAGCGGCATGGCGAACGAACGCCAAGTGTGATGTTTTGCGACACAACTGGCTGTAGGAATGGATCACGTCTCCTACGTACTGAAGTCAATCTGAACAACAACCGCTAAATCCGGGAGGCCATAGAACTTCAGGCAGTGCACCTACTGCAGGCATCTCCAAATGCCTCATTTAAGCAGGACGATGCCCGGTCGCACGTGTGTAGGAAAGAATGAGCCTTCTTCACAGAACGACAGGTACCACTGCTTCACTGGCCTTCGCCTTCGGCTGACATGTCGCCCGTCGAACATGTGAGGGATATGACCTGATAACAATTTGTTCGTTGTTGTCTTCCTGTCGATGCTTTGTTGACAAACGTACAAACCGCGAGGCAGTGTGTTCCCAACAACATATCCAGGCCCACGTTGCCTCCGTGCAAGACGTCTATAGGATCTACAGGACAAGGCGGCTTCATACCGTGCTGAAATGTTACGGTCAAAGCGTATGTGCAGTCGAGTAAATTTAATCACAGGGTTCCTTCTCGTTGTTGCAATTTTCACAAGCAGTTGTGTATTTTATTGAATCATATACTAACGTGATTCTTTTCTCTGATACATCTGTTGGTGAAATGTGTATTCAGAAACCTATGAGGTGTCTAGTAATCATAATTAGCATCAATGAAGATAAGAATGAGGAAGTTTGTATCTTTCACGTAATAAAATACTTGTTTCCGGTTTAGTAATGCTGTCACAGATTCAGACTGGTGAGGTGTATTGGCATCCCCGTTTTCACCGGCAAGTTTCGGCGAACCGAGGTCGCCCGTCACTGTGAGTGGCCGGACGAAACGTTTACTACGTCGTATCGGAGGCAGGTAGGCCAAGGGCAAGCAGAGCTACTGTTGTGACGCGTGCTGGTCATTCAGTCGTGTAAGATAAATGCGCGGCGGCGCAGAGCCTTCACAAGTATTATCCGCAAATTGGCGAGGTACGCATGCTAACGACGGGCGGTCTCGCAGCAACCAATGCCAACACCGGCGACCACTCACCTGGATCTGTTGGGCCCTCCGATCTTGCCAGCGCTCTGCCTTCGCCGATTTCAACAGAAAACTTCTCCAAGGACGACCCTGGACGGTCGCACAGTAGCAGGTGGAAGCGTCCTTGGCTCGTCGGAGTTCTCGTTTGAACATCAGAATCGAGTCTCAAATGGGTTTAATAATTCTTGCTTCTGGCTTCACATGTGTCTTCAACTCGATTAATGGTTATTGTAAATGAATTCATCTGAAGCACAAAGAACCTATTCCAAAATATTTGATGGGTGCTTAAGAACACCCACAAACGTCTAGAGGGCGTCATGATGAGAATTTTAGTTTCAGCCTGCAGATATCCTGCTCCATCAAATTTTTCAGCGCTGGAACGTTGATAGTTACAATTAGAGGATTGGCTTCTAGTGCTTCCTGTGAAGGTAATGGTGTCCAGTATATGTTGCCTTTCATCCACTGGCAACTTAATATAAGTTTGTGTGTCTGCTTATTGTCATCAGAGATGTGCAAAATATTAAAAGTACGTACATTCTAAATCAAGTACTTGGTTATTTTTTTCTGTTCTAGATGTAAATACAAAATGGTTTTAAATGAAAGTATTACAACACAAAATGCAAAATAAGAGTTTTCAAAATTCCTTTATTCAAAGAAAACACCTCTAGTTAGTGAAAATTTGACATGCCATTTATTTAACTGATTTTAACACCAATAACTGTTGAAATATCTTTCGTGTTCCGCTTATGTGGCCTCATTATTATTCCACCAAAGGAAAATAGTTGTTCAACAAGAGCAGAACTTGGTACGCAAGTATTTATTTAAGAAAAAAATTGCAGTTCGATATCTGTACAAGGAATTTAAAGTACTTTCATTACCTTTAAAATGTTGTACTGTTTCCAGATATATTGTAGTGTTGCCACTATCACTGGCTAGAGAAGAATCACAGTCCTCAACAAACACGTAATAAGATTAAACCATTTTTATCAGAAATTTACAAGGTCTTCTCATTTTCTTCTTTTTGTTTCGTCTCTCACACTTCTGATATAAACAGCCCCTCAACGTGCTCTCTGCGAGTCTTCAGTAGCGATATCAATTTGGAAAAAGGGTAAGAGATGGATGCTAATAAGCCGTCCTTTTCTTTTGGTTCCTCTATTCATAGAATCTCTCAAAACGTGTATGAAGACTTTCTTTAATCATCGTAACTTATATCAGCATACGAAAGTGCATGGTGTACCCATTTACAAGCTGCTTAGCATTCTTTGCATTCTCATTAGTTTTGGCAGGAGACATCCATGGCCCGTATCTTTGCCTCTCTTAAATTTCCGTTGCCGTCAGCAATACGTTTTGCAAAGCTTACATATTCATTAAGAGACTGTATTTTAATTTCTTTAAAAATTGCTAATCCTAGTTTCCCTAAAATTGCATTCCCGATATCGTTGACCATGAGTAGAGCTTGAATAAAATTGTAATGTTAATTCATTGTGTTGGACATGGATAATCAGGGGATTGTCCAGTTGATTCTAAACAGATTTCACAAGTTTTAGGAGACCTTGAACGCAGATTCCAAAGTACTTGACATTTTGACATTGACATTGCATCATAGACTATTTTGTATGAATTACTTTGAGATCTAGTTCAGATTGGTCAAATGGCTCTGAGCTTTATGGGACTTAACACCTGAGGTCATCAGTCCCCTAGAACTTAGAACTACTTAAACATCCATGGCCGAGGCACGATTCGAACTTGCGACCATAGCGGTCGCGCGGTTCCAAACTGAAGCGCCTAGAACCGCTCGGCCACAAGGGCCGGCTTACCATCTCCAGTTGTGACTGACTACATGTTTTCGTTTTGTAAATTCCGCAGTTTTACATTTATGTACTTTTAACGCAGGTCGCCAATTTTGATGTTAAGTCCCATAGTGCTTAGAGCCGTTTGAACCATTTTTGGAACCGGTAACTCATACAAACATCTGACTGTAACCATTTGTAGCGAAATTAAATGAACTATCGCAAAGGCTGAGTCGTACGTAAGGCAGGTGTCAGACATTGGTTCATTGGTGTGGCCGTGCGGGGTAGCCGCGTGGTCTAGGGCATCTTGACACAGTTCGCGCTGCGGCCCCCGTCGGAGGTTCGAGTCCTCCCGCGGTCATGGATGTGTGTGTTGTCCTTAGCGTAAGTTAGTTTAATTTAGATGAAGTAGTCCCTAAGCTTAGGGACCGATGACCTCAGCAGTTTGGTCTCATAAGATCTTACCACAAATTTCCAAAATTTTGTTGGTGGAGTATAAGGGAAACGCAATCAGTCTGCAAAATAGAATGCTTACTAAACACTCACGTACCCAGCTCAGAATATTGCTGAAGTGTGTGGTACTCGTACCGTATAGGACTCATAGGGGTACTGAAAGCATAAAAATATGAGCAGCCCGAATAATCGCAAGTTTATGGGAGCTGTGGGAGAGTTTCATTGAGATGCTGAAGTAACTGAACCAGAAAACGTCTGACGATAGAGGCAAACTATTCCAAGAAAGTCTAATTTTTCAAGAAGCACCTTTAAGTATTGTATCTGGGAATATTCTACAACCCTAAATGTAACTCCCGTAGAGAGCAAGTGGAGTAAGATGAAACTAATTGCAGCGAACGCAGAGACGATGAAAACAATCATTCTTCCAGCGCTCCGAACGTGACTGACACTAGAACAAGACATAATAACTGATAACCTCTGCCATGTACTTCACAGGTGTTTGTGGGATATAGGTGTAAGTGTAGACGTAGAACTCGTATCCTGCCACGAAACACTAACGTACGTTTGAGTTTCGTATGCTTGAAGAAGCCAGACCAAGTGATGGGTACTCAGTAATAGCAAGAATACCAGGAGGTGCAGGGACTGGAAAAAAATGGTAACACCAAAACACAACTCAATAAACGGTGTAGGAAACCCGTTGGCATTAAAAACAGCTTCTAGTCGTCTCGGAGTGTATAAATACAGATCCATTATGGTTTTCAATGGACTCTTAAACCATTCTTCCTGCAAAGCAGTGGCGAGTTCTGATGATTATTACGGAGTTGAATGGGAAGTAGACCACCGAGGCTCAATAATGTTGAGATCCAGTTAACGACAGTAGCCAGGGGAGACGCGGAAATTCATTCTCGTGCGAGCTGGGTGAACAGGGACCCTGTTGTCTTGGAACACAGCATAGCTACTGGGGAACAAACGTTGCACCGTGGGGTACACCTGATGAGCTACCTGATGAGCTAAAATTGTCACATACTCCTTGGCAGTAATACGTCTTTGCTGAATAACGACGGGGCTCCTGAAGAACCACGACATGGCTGCCTAAATCATCGTCGAACTCCCGTCACTCTTGAAACGTAAAGTTGCCCAGAACCTGGAAACAGTGTGAAACAAGACTCGTCCGACCAAATTACTTTCCTCCATTGCTTCATAGCGCAGGTTTCGGGAACACTTTTTCCTATTTTCGACATTTGCATCATTGACAAGTGATTTTTAATTCCAGATCGCCCTGCAATTTCCTACTTACGGAGTTTCCTTCGAGTTGTTTTGTTACTCATAGGGTTAGTGATTTTCGCAACTTTCTTCATCTTATTTTTTATTACAATCCTCCTCAGTGACAGAATGTGGCGAGGCCCAAGAGTGTGCCCACGTTCTAATTCACTGAGCTCCGACATAACGCACTCACAACTACACAGATCACTATTCTAACCCCTAATGATACTTGCAACGTGTTGAGGACATCTGCTGTTCGTGGTCAAATACAGCAAACCACCCTGCAGGCTTGGATAGTACCTGCCTTTATGATCAAGCGTCCTTCCTTGCGGTGTTTACATGTTTTTGTCGACCCCTGTATGTGTTGCGAAACGTCAAAACTACTTCTACATTCGTCACATTTCTATAAAAGCTTCCAGTATCGTAGTAGTTGAAATAGGTGATTTTTTCCTCGTGTTGCCAACCAGTGTGAGAAGCTACTAGAAATATGAATACAGAACGTCTTCGTATGCACCTGGACGTTACATGTGTCTCATACAAACTATACTCTGATACAAACTACATTCTCAGAAATTAGCATTGTAGGTATTGGTCTCTCTCACGAGCTGGTAGCAGCAGCAGCATGTTTGGCACAGTTTTCCAACAGTTTTATGTTTTACTTTTAAGAAATCGTCGTTAGCTTTCACCTATTATCACACTTTCACTGCACTGATATGTGTCTTCCTTCCCACTCAGCCTGCTATTGTGTTCTCTAGGACGACAGCTGCCGCGTACAATGGCCAGATGGTTACCGTTTGTGCATTTAGACGCATATATTGCACTCACGTACACTTTACATTAGTAAGATTCTATCTAGACTGATCGTTCAGAAATGTATGGGTCAGCCCATTTGTGGGAGATGTGACACATTTTTAACTTTTCAACGATGTTCCGGATGGAAGGATAGGCTCATTGGCTCTTATTCCTACTGTTCCAATGACTGCCAAGTAACAACTTTCCAGTGTTTCAGCTGCAGTCTGTTGACTGTCCACATCCCGTTTACCCCGTGGGTCATATCTAAGCAGCCGCCATGTGCTGATATCTGTCAGCTGTCTTCCTAGGATCACACACGACGATTCCACAGGCTGAAACCTCAACATGTCAGACACTCTCATGTATACATCTGCTTGCTCTCGGCAAACAGAATTTCTGCACTCTGTAAGCAAAGTTACGTGCCGCCAAATTTGAAATTTGTGGTAAGGTCTTATGGGACCAAACTGCTGAAGTCATCGGTCCCTATGCTTTCACACTACTTAATCTAAATTGAGCTAAGGATGACACACACACCCATGCCCGAGGGATGACTCGTACCTCCGACGGGGACACGCCCACACAATAGCCACAAACAACGATATTAGAAAAGATAGCACTCATTACACATTTTGGTACTGTAAAGATTTTTTCGACACATATCTTGATGTATTAGCTCTGAGCCTTGTTAACAGCTAAGAGAGAAGTACTCTTCAAAACGTCCTTGAGTAGATTGCATACACATCAGTATGTCTATTTTGTAAACAGATCTGAGGGCATAATGTGGGGCGAAAGCGAAATACCGGAATGGAAATGCGCGGTAACGCGTTTAGTAAAACTTGAAACGAAGCATATGTCAATGGAAAATAGTTTAAACACATTTAACATTACAATTATCAAACTTGAAATAAACTGACTGAACTATTAGTGTCTCACATCTCACACTTGATGTAGTCAAAAAGTAGGCACCAATTATCTAACGTATTAATGATTCAACCTTCACATGAAGTTTAACAATAGTGCGCTTAGAAGATATAACGATCTATAAAATTCGAGAAAGAGTCAGAAATACACCCGTAGAACGCAACTGATTTACCTTTTGCGTCGATATCCATCAGGCTGTCCGAACAACAACCCGTTTGGTACAGCGTGAAGCCCCTTTATTAGACTGAAGGAGTAACCTGTTAGGTCCACGCAGTCCGATGTTGCCACACTTTACGCAGTGCATTTAGAACAAAGGTTATTTCTCGACTGCTGCAGATTGGACAGTGTGACAGAGTTGCGTAAATAGCTATTTTTCCAAGTGGCCCTTGTGTGACGAAACCAGACAATGATCGTTAGCGTGGTGACAAATATTTATTCGTTGGCGTCATTGAGAACGTAGGGCGTCTCCCAGACCACCATAAAACAATACGTGGACAGAGTGTAATCAGCTGAGTCTGTCCACGGTCGTGACTAGAGTCATAGAAGAAAAAAAGAGTTAGCCAGGACACATGTTTTAACGCCACCTGTTTCTTCCATCGATTTAAATAGAATGAACAGTTTTGGAACGATCTAACACTCCCCAAGTACAGTTATTCCAGAAAGATAGTAAGAAGCTTAACTCAAAAAGTAAAAAGTTCCGAACAAAGGGTACTCCATTTCTTACTGTGTGTCCATTTTCTAATTGCGAAATACATTGGGAGAACAGAAACAAACAAGGCAAAGGATCCTGCTGTATTTAATGATCTTCGATCGCACTCCGACGGTATTTGAAGATATTAAATGGTAATTAAAGCAAATTCTCAGTACAGGACCGTAGTAGTTTTTTTTTACCTTGCGTAGCATTTACCAATTTCAGTAATTATAAAGTAATTTCTGTAAGCAACCACTGTTAAGAACATACCGTCGGTGCGAGAATGCGTTCTTTACTTTCGAGACTTGTGTCGAGCAAGAGATCATCTTCAAATGACTTCTATATACTCATAAAGTCGCAGTCTGTTAAGTAAGAACGTTGTCTGATTAATCAATAAACAACAAACTAATATATATAAACAAAAGGAAACTACATTTACAATTAATAATACGTCCACTCGTCTGCAGCGTCGATTATTACTTGGCACCTCCTAGACATCCTTGAAATCAAATGCAAGAGGCTCCAAATGTGTCGATTTTGCGTTAACAGACGTTTCAAAGTGAATATGATTTTTCCTTGCAAATGCTCTTTGATTTAAGGCTATACATCCAGTAGCCGCACATCTCTCTCCAGTCGCTGCAAGGCCTGCTGCGATGCTTCGGTTCATTGTCCTGAAGTACTTCATCTTCACTTTTATCGAAGAAAGAAAGTTTGGATGTTGGCATCAGATATCTCTGATAAATTTGTAATATCTACAGTTCATTTAAACTGTCAGTAAACAGGTGCAAATCTCAGTCACGAATTCAAAGTAAACTAATGCCTTATGGCCATTACATGAAGTAAAAATGTTCCCTCTAGTGGACTGTGAAAGAACTAAGGAGATATTTCTTACCGCCTATGTGTAATACCAGTTACGCAGTTACTTAAGAGACCGTGCAAGACTGTGCAAATAAGTTACCGACGGCAAAAATACTCCCGACAGCTGTCATTACCTATAAAATTGCGCAAGAAAGACACAGATTTTGGATCATGTTTTGGCCTTCTCCTGAAAATATTCGCCTACTCTGTAGCAGATTCCGAGATTTCGGTAAACAAGAGTTTAGTAATACCATCCAGGGATGAAATGAAAAACCTTTAGTTTTTGTATGCATTTGTAGAAATAACATTCTATTGTCCGCAACGACATACCAAAAAATTTTCGTAATGTACGTTACGACAGGTGAGAAGGCATGATTTTAGTGTCGATTTTTCAAAAGGGTTAACAGAAATGCACTACTGGCCACTAAAATTGCTACACCACGAAGATGACGTGCTACAAACGCGAAATTTATCCGACAGGAAGAAGATGCCGTGACATGCAAATCATTACTTTTTCAGAGCGTTCACACAAAGTTGGCGCCGGTGGCGACACCTACAACGTGCTGACATGAGGAAAGAGATGACAGGCATCTTATACGCACGGCTGTAACGGATCGTGCAGCCACGTCTCGATCCCTGAGTCAACAGATGGGGACGTTTACAAGACAACAACCATCTGCACGAACAGTTCGACGACGTTTGCAGCAGTATGAACTATCAGCTCGGAGACCCTGGCTGCAGTTACCCTTGACGCCTCACCACAGACAGGAGCGCCTGCGATTGGTGTACTCAACGACGAATGGCAGGAATGGCAAAACGTCATTTTTTCTGATGAATCCAAGTTCTGTTCACAGCATCATGACGGTCGCATCCATGTTTGGTGACAACGCGGTGAACGCACGTTGGAAGCGTGTTTTCGTCATCGCCATACTGGCGTATCACCCGGCGTGTTGGTATGGGGTGCCACTGGTTACACCTCTCGGTCACTTCTTGTTCGCATTGACGGCACTTTGAACAGTGGACGTTAAATTTCAGATGTGTTACGACCCGTGGCTCTACCCTTCATACGAGTCCTGCGAAACCCTCCATTTCAACAGGATAATGCACTACCGCATGTTGCAGGTCCTACAGGGCCTTTCTGGATACAGAAAATGTTCGACTGCTGTCCTGGCCAGCACATTCTCCAGACCTCTCACCAAATGAAAGCGTCTGGCCAATGGTGGCCGAGCAACTGGCTCGTCACAATTCGCCAGTCACTACTCTTGATGAACTGTGGTATCATGTTGGAGCTGCATGGGGAGCTGTACATGTACACGCCATCCAAGCTCTGTTTGACTCAATGTCTAGACGTATCAAAGCCGTTTATACGGCCAGAGGTGGTTGTTGTGGGTACTGATTTCTCATGATCCATGCACCCAAATGGCGTGAAAATGTAATCACATGTCAGTTCTAGTGCAATATAATTGTCCAATGAATACCTGTTTATCGTCTGAATTTCTTCTTGGTGTAGCAATTTTAATGGCAAGTAGTGTACATTACACTCTTTCAGTAAGGGCATATTGTAATGAAAGGTCATTACGATTAATAACAACGGAAAATAGAGAATCCTAATTTTCTGTAATGTGTCTTCGACACAAAAAATCTGACACCTCATATTATTACCATAATCTTCAGCCTGATCAGTGATTTTATTGAGATCTCTTCACTAATGTGTTCAGTGCAAGATGTCTTGTCTGAGTATAGCTACTACAACTACCATTCCTTTGAATCTGATTGTATATTCAAGCATTAATCTTCCTCTACAATTTACTCTTAACACTATCACTTGGGTGCCAGTTAGTCACTTTCCAAATAATCTCTAAATTTAATATACAGTATAAAAATTTCACATTACAACAGTGTAGAATATAACATTATATCTCGCTATGAACATAATTCAAGACATCACTCACTGTATTACTGCTACGTAACTGCTCGTCTACAAACGACCTTCGCCGGCCGGTGTGGCCGTGCGGTTCTAGGCGCTGCAGTCAGGAGCCGAGTGACATCTACGGTAGCAGGTTCGAATCCTGCCTCTGGCATGGATGTGTGTGATGTCCTTAGGTTAGTTAGGTTTAAGTAGTTCTACGTTCTAGGCGACTGATGACCTCAGAAGTTAAGTCGCATAGTGCTGAGAGCTATTTCTACAAACGACTTTTTCTGACAACCAGTACACAGACACACATACACATACACATACACATACACATACACAGTGAAAGACAGGAAATTAAGAGAGAGGATGTGCTGTGATGTGGGGGGACGAGTGAGAATTAAGAAAGAATGTGATACTTAATGCAGAGAATTCAGGAAAAATTGAAAGTTATTAGTAAGATTAAAAATGTATAATTTGGCTTTAAAATATTCACGTTTCATATTAGTAAATGCTAAAGAACACGTAGATCATCCCGTAGATGACAGCGCACTTCGTATGTCTCACCAATACAAAGATTTATCAAGAATCAAGGTTCACTGACAATGAGCCGTGTATTACAGTACTGTCGAGTTTCCTTTGACGAACGCAGCTGAGAAACTAAAATATCTTCAGAAGCCTCTGGCACAGAAGGACCTCCTGAGATTTTCATTAATATTTCGAGAATCAGATAGTTCTGTTCGTCCATCAATAACTTATCGCGACTCCTGGAAAGCACTACTTAAGTGTAACTCACGCCGGAATTGCTGTTGGACTTGGTTTCTACGTAGCTGCAATAGCTTCGATATATATACTCCTGATTGTTCGCCGACCGCCTGAAAATTGAAGATTTCGGTCATTAAACGTTTAACGCGTAAGAACGTGTGAAGTCATAAATAGCGCATAGCAACAAGGGAAACTTGCGTCTGGTGGTGGTTAGTAAATAGTTCAAATCTACAATTATGAAAATTAGCGTTACAATCGAGGTTAAATAAAAGTGATGCACGATTAGGAAGTGTTCGCTGTGATTTTCCGGCCACCCTCGTGGGCTGGTAGATTTTGTTGTTATAGTCCTTTCGGTTTCGAACCACCACAGTACGACTCGGAGTTCACTGTCCGCGGGCGATGGGAGTTTATTCACCGCAGGTTCCACGTGTGTTAGATTTATTGTCACCTTTCACATTCAGCCTCTTCTATGCTACGTGACCCCGCACACTAACTTCGGTCACGTGCCCACTAACCCCTTGGATGAGCGGACATTTCGTTCCTGATACACAAGCCAGACTGATCGCTGAAAAGCGCTTTCCATAGGTTATTCCTCGTATAATCCTTTTTTTGCTTCCTACCGCACCATTCATTCCTAGTAAGTCAAAATGATACACGATGAATTAAATCTGAAATAACAGCGATTACAGAAACAGCTTTAAGAAAGAATGCACATAATGTTCGTAGAGTTTTTCTTTCGTTTTAGTTTGTTTCCCGTTCACCTTAAGGTTTTTTCTTTCTTTTTAATATGGCGTTATCTTCATTTACTGTATCTCCATTTCTACAGAATCTCTCTTCGGTAATACAACATTACTTGAAGATAAGAGATCCAATTAGTTGCCATTACACTGATAGTTATGTTACAAAAATTTTCCATGAGTTCGTCTCACGCCCCTTTCATTTTCAGACATGTTCATCTATTTATTATATTGCATTAATTTTTTAATTCTGACAGTCTACATTCTTCATTTTCTCCTGTTTCTTTTTTTCCTTCCACACAGTTTTTCGCGAGATTTAGTTCTGAGCCTGGTTAATACACCCGAAAAAGTCTTTCTTATTTATATGTCACACTTCACACTTTTTTTAATTTAGTACTTCCAAAATGTTTTCTTGTTTGTGTTAGTCGGTGTTTATACCACCACTACTTTTCTTTTTCGAAATGAAAGACTGGAAGGTAAAGAGAGATAGGTTGCCTTAACATATCACTGTAACTGTGTAACGAATGTTATTTCGTTCTGTTGCTCGTATCTTACTAAGTGAATAGGTTTCGCAGTTCTATTGATGTAGCTGCAGTACGGTAAAAAGTCAACAGAAAATTAATGCATACGCTGCGCTGCAAGTCTTCCAAAATGTACGTAATCAGTCGCGCTAGAAACTTTTCGTCAAATAACCCTCGCTTATATCTAGCACGTCGTTATGCATGTTTGGCACTTATATAATTAGCATGGTTTTGATATACACATTATCTCGTAAACGTACCAGGCTGCCTCTATACCTCTATATCAGTGTCGTTTCATTTACAGCTCCGACTCTTACTGTATTGACTCTTGCTATGTTCCTATTTGTATAACGGGCAGTCCAATGGAAACGCAACAGACGGAAAAATGGTAAATAAACTATTTACGGTTTCAAATGTAGTCGTCGTAACTGTTAATACATTTGTTCCACTGTAAGACAAGACGGTCTTCATGGAAAAATACTTGCGATTGCCTACGCAATCTTGATAGTACCCAAGCGTGCAACTCTTCGTCCGAAGCAAATCGACAGGCACTAATGTCTTTCCTCACTGCTCCAAAAATCTGGAAATCGCATGGGAAGACATCGTTACTGTATGAGGATGTGTAAGGGCTTCCCAGTGAAACTTCCGCAGCGTAGTGAGCGAACCCACATGTTACCAAGGTTGTGTGACTACGCTGCAAAAGTTTTGCTAGGAAGCTCTCACACAGCCTCACACACAGAGTCCCGATCTCACCACTTGGGATTTCCATATTTTTGGAGCCATGAAGAAGAATTTCGTGGACGCCGATTTGATTTGGATGAAGAGTTACACTGCTGGATTCAATCATGTTCCGGTGGCAACGGCAAAAATTTTTCTAGGAAGGCATTGACCGTCTTACCTTACAGAGTGATAACAACAGTCATGGCGGCTAGTTTTAAAGTAACAAGCAGTGCTTGGTATTTCAATTGGTGAACAAGGAGCCCTTACAGGATCAGTTTATTGACCGTCTCTCCGTCTGAGTATTAAAAACCACTTTCCTCAGGAACCGGTGGACGTATCAAGTTGGTATTTATGTCACATATCTAGGACTACAGTATCTTGAAGGTGAAAAGCTGAAACTACTAAATTAATGCAACCAAAAGATACGACCGTTTATGTCACACATTTTGATACCCGCAAACTCAATCATCAAAACCTGTAGGACACTACAAGTTGACGTAGAATCATGCAATTTGACAAGAAGAAGAGTTCCACAGTACAACAAATAGAAAAAATCCTGAAACTATAAATTTATAATTATATCAGACGAATTTTTTTTCCATTTGTTTCAGACTCTCTGTCCGGCTGTCGTAAGTCCCTCTTCTCTCAGAAACTGTTACACGTATTAAGCTGAAATTGGTGTCACGTCTGGTCTCATGGCGGTATAATAAATGTAAGCTTCTACATCAATGCAACCAAAAGATACGACCATTTGTGCAACAAATTTTGATATTCGAAAATTCTCCTATAGGGATCTCACCGTTGACCTAGAATCATGAAATTTGGGAAGAAGCAAGATTTCACAATACAATTAACGGGAAAAATTCTAAAATTGTGAATATGTAATTATATCATACAAAAAAATTGTCATTTACTACAGGTCTTCAAATTTGAAATTAAGACAGTCTCTTAAGTCAAGGAATTCCTGGGACCGATATCTCCCCAGTGTCAGTGTCGGTAACGGGGAAAGGTGGTCAAGAATCTCGATTCCCGAAATGGATGAGCTCTCTGTATACATAAGTTTGTAAGGAACGCTCAGTGAGCGAAACGTACTCGCAACTGGTCAATATTTTACCATATGTCACTTTGTAATTTGACTCTCTCTCATAGTAACAGTATTCTTTCCTACGCTTTGCTAACTATTGAAACCAACACATTGTTTTCGAAAGCGCTAAAAGATAATAATTTATGGTAATTAGTGTATCCTAACAGTGTTTCTTCTGAAGTATCTATGATCAGAGCTATCTGCGTTTTCTATATTAATTACCTTTTAAGCAAAACGTTTATCCTCTTATTTGTTGCTGAGAACTTTTACAGTGTAAGCAGATGTGTTTTATGCCTCTATAAATTACCTTTAATGTTTGTTATTTGTCGCCCATTGCTTACGGCCGCTATTTTATTTTCATAGCGGTAATACCAGTCGGTAAATGTAGACAGATGGGATTCTCCTCGGTGATATCGAACTCCACCGTCAAAAAGTCGTGTTGTTGAAGCGTCTTTTCTTATTATTTCGCTATAACGCACTCGTTGTCAATCCGTTCCTTTTCGTTTACCATCGTCGACTTCTGCAGCTACCTATACATCCTGCAAAACACTGCGAAGTGCACGGTAAATCTTCCATGTCATTGTATCATGTATTAGACTTCGTTCCCTCCCATTCAAATGAAGAGCGCTGGAATAACGAGTACTTACATTCCCTGTGCGGTTTGTAACTTGACTAATCTTATCCTTGTAGTCAACATGGGAGCAATAGCAAGGGGGGAGGGAGGATGTAGCATGTTCCTAGACTCATCGCTTAATACTAGTCACTGAAACTTTGTAAGCAGGCTTTCCCGGTGTATTTCACGTCTATAATCAAATGTCTGCCAGTTCAGATTTTATAGAATTTCCAAGACGCTCTTCTGCGTGCCAGACAAACTTGCAGACCATTCCTATAGACCTTCTTTGTATACGCTCAATATCTTCTGTTAGTCGCATTTCGTATGGGCTTTGACACATTTGAGCAATATTTTGAACGAGTTGCACGAAGGTATTTTAAGCAAGCTCTTTTATAGACTGACTGCATTTTACCAGTATCCTATTGCTGGACCGAAGACTTACCTGATAATTACATTTCACACGTTCACAAATTTTTTAACTCGGTATTTTTATGACGTGACTGATCTTTTATGATTAATTGATATTATAGTCGTAGGATACTACTTCTCTGCGTTTTTAAGTGATTAATTGTCCGCCCCCGGTGGCTGAGTGGTCAGCGCGACAAATGTCAATCCTAAGAGCCCGGTTTCGATTCCCAGCGGGGTCGGGAATTTTCTCCGTTCAGGGACTGGGTATTGTGTTGTCCTAATCATCATCATCATTTTGTCCCCATCGATGCGCAAGTCGCCGAAGTGGGGTCAAATCGAAAGACTTGCAGCTGGCGAACAGTCTACCCGATGGGAGTGCCTAGTCAGACGACATTTACACTTAGTGAATAATTTCACATTTCTCGACGTTTTTACCAATTTGTCAATCATTACATCACTTTGAAATCTCATCAAGATCTGCCTGGTTATTTGCGCAGCATATGTCAGTTAAGCCCTTCATTACCGATGATTACGCCACCTGGAAAAAGTCAGAGGCTACAAGTGTGACTGTGACCCTGGTCAACTTAATCCTCTGGGGCACGCCTGAAGTTACTTCTACGTCTGTCGATGACTGTGCAACCAAGCTTTCTTGTGGCGTCCTTCCTGCTAAGGAATACTTCACCAATCAGACCAATGACCTTACGTTGGTTAGTAAACATCGATGTGTTATTCAGTCAAATGCTTTCCGGTAGTATAGACACACTGCATCTGCGTGACTGCCTTGATCAATAGGTCCCAGAAACCATGTGAAAATAGTGCGAGTTTGTTTCACGTAATCGATATTTTCACAATTCATGACGGTTGGAATATAGGAGACCATTCTGCTCGAGATCCTAAAATAGATGGATGTTAAAAATTGTGGACGGTAGTTATGTGGATTTATTCTTTTATCCTTCGTGTAAATTAGTGTGACGTGCGCTCGCCGCCAACCACTGGCCACAGATTTTTGTTCGGTGTACCTGCAGTACATTGTAATTAAGAGAGGGGTTAACTTACCTCAAAAAGAGTTTTTAACATTTTATGAGTAATTCCTTTCGTCATCTGTCATCGTTCTTCAAGTATTTCTTCATATTATCTTACATTATGAGTATCCGTCATCTGTCATTATTCTTCACGTGTTTTTACAAATTATCTTGCATTATACGTGTCTTGATCAGCACTCATACTGATATAAATTGACTGTGCTTAAATTTGAAGGTTTTTTAGCGTTTTATCATAACTATTCTCGGATTCTTGCCACGTCAGTTCAGGACAAAATCTCGAGCTTTCGGCGAATACCTCCATATTCTTCGCTAGGAGTAACTCAGTGTCAAAACTGCTGCCGTGGTGGCCCGTTATATTCCGCAGACGGATTCTGGTTGTTGAGTAATTACGTGAACTGTCGCAGATGGTCCCAACATCTGCACTGGTGCTGCCACCACTCCCGTAGTAGCGTGAACACTGAGATGAATATCTTTATCTCTGCATAGAGAGTTCGCTTCCTTACATCACTGAAATTACATCCACTGTCACGGTTGACGTTCTTCTCACACATACTTATTTGTGCAGCCTGTTTAATTACAAGAATCTCCGTATGTAGGAGTCTGGGACAGAGCTTTTGTTCCATCCAGCAGTATTTTGTATTAAACATTAGTTTAGTCGAACAGTATCTTGTCTGTTTCTCGCCTGTGCTCAGCAACTGCTGATTTCTCCCGTTCTCAATTTTTAATATGCAGTTGATGTTCTGTACAGCGGTCGGAAACGGTTCGCCCAGATTGACCCATGTAATTCCTTCCGCACTAACAAGGGATTCAGATGCCGAGGCTGTCCTTAACCGCATCTTTATCTTCTTAGGAGGCCGAAAAATAGGTCTTATACCTTGTCTTCTCAGAACTCTGCTAGTTTGTTGGACTCTGCGCCAGAGAAAGAAAGAAATGAAATTGGTGGCTCATCACGTGAATGTTTCTTCTTTTCCCGTCTGTTACCAACACATACTGGATTTTCATCTCTTAGCGTAGTTTCTTTATTACTAGCACTTCACTTTGGGATCCGAAACTCTGATTACGTAACCACATTCAGATCGAACGAGACAGGTGCAGTTCTGGCTATAGGAAAAGTTTTGCAAATGAATGTGGTTGTGAGGGTAACAGAAATACGGCGCATAGTTGTTAAGCAATAAGTAGCAATTCAGTTTGCTGGGCTTAGTCCTAAATCCGTACACAATGTTTAGTGCTGACATTATTGCCTGTCCGTTGGGGAAGTTAATAAAGCTGGTGATTTCCTTAGTGGTTATGGAAAGGAAAATTCTAAGAGGTGTTACGAAGTTTCATATGTTCCAGTTCCTAATTTCAGATTCATCGATAGCATTACAAATACAATACAAGCTTTAACAAGCGCACATCATAGCAATCTCCATAACACGGTCTCACGATTGTTGCAATCTATAGGTAACACCCAAACAATTGTTGTGGAGTATCCTATCAGGTCTGAAATACGTTCGGATAAATCATTTTACTGATAAGACATTGCACTGGTAGTAGCAAAGGCGATAACAAAATCGTTCAGATGTTCCTTTGCTTTTATAAATGTAACTCATGTTGAAACTGCTGTGCCGTAAATTTGTTGTTCTCTTCCAGTGAAAGACGCAAGGCAAGTTTCCTTTGTCGGAAGCGAAGACAGGCGGGATCTACAAATCTCGCTTTATTGCTATGCTTGCCAGTCTGTGGAGCATCAGGAAACAGGTGGGCATTGAGGAGACTGCTGAGTCGAACTTTCGTCTACTGAGAAAGTCACTGGAGCGTGCGATGTTGCAGATTTAGGGGCGCGGCACTGTTTTCACTTGAGCCGTTCTCAGAATCGGAGAATCACCTGCTGCTGGCATAACGAAAACTGCTTCACACAGAAGACGTGGTCTCTCATCACTGAACACTGTCGCACTGTCGTCCCCTTCTCCGCTGATCTCGGATAATTAACGCACGAACCAGTTCCACTGTGTGACTATATTCACGTTACAACCCAAAGTCCGTAAATTCATCTAAATACCCAGGACTTACAATTGCGAACAAGTTTAATTTGAAAGAACACATAGAAAATGCTGTGAGGGAGGCGAAACAAAGACTGTATTTTCTTGGCAGAGCACTTACGAGCACCAAAGAGATCTGCTAAATATACTCATTGCAGTATACTTGGCAGTCCTCTTTTGCTGTGCGGTGTGGGATCTTTACCAGAAAGAATTAACGGAAAACATTGAGAAAGTTCGGAGAAGGGCCGTACGTTTTGTACTATCGAGAAATAGGAGAGACAGTGTCACGGACATGATATAGGAACTGACGTGGAATCATTTTTCGTTGCGGCGGAAATTTCAGTCAGCAAATTTCTCCTCTGAATGCTAGAATATTTTGTTGACGCCGACCTACGTAAGGAGCAAAGACCATCATAACGAGAGCTCATACGGAAAGCCATAGGTGTTCGGTTTCTTCCACGCGCTGTTCGAGAGTGGAATAATAGAGAATTGTTTTGAAGGTGTTTCGATGAGTCCTCTATCAAGCAACTAAGTATGATTTGCGAGGATCCATGTAGATGTGGATTTAGACACCGAAATGAGCATTGCGTCTCTAAAAACAACTGAGAGAAATTCTCGTTTCCGTTTCCTTGAGGAACAGAAACTGATTAAACCATGTACAGAAGTAACTTTTGTTAAGAGAATACACAAATTTCCATTATCCATCCTGGTGGATGGTGGAAATGCAGACGCATGTAATAACAATAAATAGCCTGAAGATGCAATTACGGTTTTATTGCATTAACGATTTCGAGCCGTTACGCCTCAGCCTAAGATGCACCGGAGCACATATTAAAAAACTTTTTTAAAATTACACACATCAGTGCATATAAAACATAATATTTAATTTCTTGCAAAGTGTACATTGTAGGCTAACGAGCTACCAGTCTTAAGATCGGTTTATAGGTAATCCTCATATACAGCAATTGTAATTAGCCATTTTATGCCTTGAATGTTTGTGTCATTACACATCGATACTTATCACGTATCGTGAACAATGTTATTGCTGTAATATTTTGCTTTCGCTGTAATGGCACTGAGGGTCAAAGACGATGGTGGTTGGGAATCTACTCGCTACTACGTTCTCAGGATGGTCCATAGGTAAAACTTAACACGAATTCACGTTGAAATTTATATCCTGTGGTGCATAAATGTTTAGTATTATATCTTATATCTTAGTGTACTGGCCCAGATAATATTTATTGAAGATCGATGTAAAGGCTGTTGTTAATGCTATAAAGTTTTTCATGTTAGAGAGTGGCTATGCTCTCCCCATACGTCTAGGTTCAGGTCATTTAGAGACTTCGTAATATCAGTGTGCAAAGACGTCAACGTTACCAGACAGAAAATCTTGATGAACTAGTATTGACATTTGCTATGACTTATTATAATATCTATGTACTGTGATTTAGCACAGACCTCTAACCTACTTAAAGATTGGCAGACTTGCTGTTGTTAATACTATAAAGTTTTTCATGTTAGAGAGGGATTATGCTCTCCCCATACATCTAGGTTCACGTCATTTGGAAACTTAGTAATATCAGTGTGTAATGACGTCAACGTTACCAGACAGAAAATCTTGATGAACTAGTATTGACATTTGCTATGACTTATTATAATATCTATGTACTGGGATTTAGCACAGACCTCTAACCTACTCTTCAAATTTTTCCACAGATAGCTTGAAATTTATTAACCTTCTCTTCAATGTCTTTGTCACAGTTAAAACTCATATCACATCCTAGATAACTGAAGAAAACTGAAGTCGGATACTTCTAAAATTTTCGCATATATTATTCTTTCTGATCTGATACGGTTTGTCACTTTGAAAGCCATTATCGTTGACTTATTCGCAGATATATTTGAACTGAAGTGTATTGTGTTTTGGCTCAATATTTAACATAAATTATCTTCTTATTAACAGCATATAATAGAGTAATTAACGGTTTGTTAACCCTATTTCAGTATGTAAGTGCATGCTATCTTTCTGGTTCATAATTAGGTCGTCAGTATATAAATGAAATAAGGATAGACTGCACCCTTGTCGAACAGTTTGATTTATCCATATGTCATCCGACCTTTCTGAACCTGAACTTACAACTGTTTCCATATTTAAATACACTCCTGGAAATTGAAATAAGAACACCGTGAATTCATTGTCCCAGGAAGGGGAAACTTTATTGACACATTCCTGGGGTCAGATACATCACGTGATCACACTGACAGAACCACAGGCACATAGACACAGGCAACAGAGCATGCACAATGTCGGCACTAGTACAGTGTATATCCACCTTTCGCAGCAATGCAGGCTGCTATTCTCCCATGGAGACGATCGTAGAGATGCTGGATGTAGTCCTGTGGAACGGCTTGCCATGCCATTTCCACCTGGCGCCTCAGTTGGACCAGCGTTCGTGCTGGAATTGCAGACCGCGTGAGACGACGCTTCATCCAGTCCCAAACATGCTCAATGGGGGACAGATCCGGAGATCTTGCTGGCGAGGGTAGTTGACGTACACCATCTAGAGCACGTTGGGTGGCACGGGATACATGCGGACGTGCATTGTCCTGTTGGAACAGCAAGTTCCCTTGCCGGTCTAGGAATGGTAGAACGATGGGTTCGATGACGGTTTGGATGTACCGTGCACTATTCAGTGTCCCCTCGACGATCACCAGAGGTGTACGCCCAGTGTAGGAGATCGCTCCCCACACCATGATGCCGGGTGTTGGCCCTGTGTGCCTCGGTCGTATGCAGTCCTGATTGTGGCGCTCACCTGCACGGCGCCAAACACGCATACGACCATCATTGGCACCAAGGCAGAAGCGACTCTCATCGCTGAAGAGGACACGTCTCCATTCGTCCCTCCATTCACGCCTGTCGCGACACCACAGGAGGCGGGCTGCACGATGTTGGGGCGTGAGCGGAAGACGGCCTAACTGTGTGCGGGAGACGGTTGCGAATGGTCCTCGCCGATACCCCAGGAGCAACAGTGTCCCTAATTTGCTGGGAAGTGGCGGTGCGGTCCCCTATGGCACTGCGTAGGATCCTACGGTCTTGGCGTGCATCCGTGCGTCGCTGCGGTCCGGTCCCAGGTCGACGGGCACGTGCACCTTCCGCCGACCACTGGCGACAACATCGATGTACAGTGGAGACCTCACGCCCCACGTGTTGAGCAATTCGGCGGTACGTCCACCCGGCCTCCCGCATGCCCACTATACGCCCTCGCTCAAAGTCCGTCAACTGCACATACGGTTCACGTCCACGCTGTCGCGGCATGCTACCAGTGTTACAGACTGCGATGGAGCTCCGTATGCCACGGCAAACTGGCTGACACTGACGGCGGCGGTGCACAAATGCTGCGCAGCTAGCGCCATTCGACGGCCAACACCGCGGTTCCTGGTGTGTCCGCTGTGCCGTGCGTGTGCTCATTGCTTCTACAGCCCTCTCGCAGTGTCCGGAGCAAGTATGGTGGGTCTGACACACCGGTGTCAATGTGTGAGTGTATAACCTGTTCGTGGTAACAACAAGATGTTTAGGAAAACCTTTAATTTCTAATACTTCCCTTGTCCAAGGCTTTTTGGAAATTCTAAGCGAATTTCACGACGTTTTTTAATAATATATCTCATGAGCTCGGTTGTTCTTCTAAAAGTATTACGTCTGGGATAGTTTGTTATCTTTGACTAAGAATTATGCCGTAAATTTTATACTCAGCAGCTAGTAAACTTACTTCTCTATGATTTCCTGTGTCTTTCCTGTCGATTTTTGTAAATATAGTAATAATTTCAACTGTGTTCCGTTCTTCAAGTATACAACAGTTGTTTCTCTGTATTTGACTGATTAATTTCTTCCTGGCCAGTAGCTTTTGTATTTTTGTTACATTTAGGGCTGCTTTTAATTCTTTTATATGTATTTAATGTGCAGAGATACATTAGTTTTTTCTATAATGATTTTCTTCACTCTCTTAAATGTATCATAAGCTTTTTAAACTTCCCAGTGATAAACTTTGTCTGCTGGACCAGGATTCGATCCTTGTCTTGAGGGAGAAATTCTGTTACCAAATGAGTTGCGTAGACAGTTTCTTTTTTGAGTCATCAGCCTTCTGAGTGGTATGATGCGGCCAGCCATGAATTCATCTCCTGCCCTAACTTCGTTTCAGAATAGCACGTGCGCCCTACATTCTCAGTTACTTTCTGGATGTATTCCAATCTCTACCTTCCCCTACAGTTTGTACCCTACACGGTTCCCTCTATTACCATAGGCGTTAGCTACTGGTGCCGTAACACATGTCGCTTCATTCTGCCCCGTCTTGTCAGTGTGTCCCATATGTTTCTTCCTTCATCGATTCCTTGGAGAACCGTATCGTCCACCGGATATTCATCATTCTTCTACAGCACCACCTCTCAAACGCTTCGACTTTCTTCTGTTGTGGTTTCCCACTATCCATGATTTACTATCATACAAAGCTGTGCTTCCTCAAAGTAAGACCTATGTTTATTACTAACAGCCTTACCTTGGCCAGGAATATGTATCTACCTGTGCTAGTCTTTCTTGATTCGTACGTCACGTGTTGCTTTGCTTCCAACGTAGCAGAGTTTCTTAACTTCGTTTATTTCGTGATCACCAATTTCGATGTCACATTTCTCGCTGTTCTAAATTCTGCTACATCTCGTTAACTTTACTTATTTTCAATTTACTCTCAATCCTCATCCCGTACTCGGTAGCCTGTTGAGTCCATTCAACAGACCAAATAATCCTTCCTCACACTGGCTGAGGACAGCAATGTCACCAGCGATTCGTATTGTTGATATCTTTTCACGCTGAATTTTAATCCTGTCCTTGACCATTTTCTTCCTACCAGCGCTCCTTCGATGTATAGTTTGAACAGTATGGTTTTTGACACATCGGTCTTCTGAATGGTTTGATGCAACCCGCCACGTATTCCTCTCCTTGGCCGACCTCTTCATCTAAGAGTAGCACTTACAACCTACGTCCTCAATTATTTGCTGCATGTATTCCATTCTCTGTCTTCCTCTACAGTTTTTGCCCTCTACAGCGCCCTCTAGTACAATGGAAGTCATTCCCTCATGCCTTAACTGATGTCCTATCATCCTGTCCTTTTCCCTTGTTGCTCTTTTCCGTGCGCAGAACCAACTCATTCTTTACCCTGTCAATCCGTCTAATTTTCAACATTAGTCTACAGCACCACATCTGAAATGCTTAGACTCTCTTATTTTCCGTTTTTCCCACAGTCCATGTTTCACTACCAAACAATGCTGTGACCCTACAGTACATTCTCAGAATTTTCTTCCTCAATTTAAGGCCTATATTAAATACTAGTAGATTTCTCTTGGCCAGAAATGACCTTTTTGCCAGTGCTAGTCTGTATTAGATTACCTCCTTGCACCGTCCGACACTTGTTATTGTGCTGCCTAGGTAGCAGAATTCCTAAACTTCATCTATGTGACCATCAATCCAGATGTTAAGTTTCTCGCTGTTCTCATTTCTGCTACTTCTCATTACTTTCGTGTTTACTCTCAATCCATGTTCGTTCAGCAGATCACGTAATTATTCTTCACTTTCACTCAGGATAGGAATGACATCAAGAAATCTTATCACTAATATCCTTTGACCTTGAATTTTAATTCTACTCCTGAACCTTTCTTTTGTTTCTGCCTCTGCTTCCTCGATGCACAGATTGAATAGCAGCGGCGATTGCCTATATCCCCGTCTTACACATTTTTTAATCCGAGCGCTTCCTTCTTGGTCTTCCACTCTTATTCTTCCCTCTTGGCTTTTGTACATATCATATAAACACATCAGAAAAAAAATTTCGCTGTTCTGAGAGTTCCGGAACCTGCAGCGAAAATTGGAATAGAGATCAACATAAACATCATTTCCACCCTTTCTATTGCTCATGAAAACCAAGCAGTGCTTGTTGTACCGCCACACAGGGAGACCTTCAGAGCTGGTGGTCCAGATTACTGTACAGAATGGTACCTCTAGTGCCTAGTAGCACGTTCTCTTGCATTGAGGCATGCCTGTACTCGTCGTGGCATACTATCCACAACTTCATCAAGGCACTGTTGGTCCAGATTGTCTCACTCCTCAACGGGGACTCAGCGTAGATCGATCAGAGTGGTTGGTGGGTCACGTCGTCCATACACAGCTCTTTCCACGCTATCCGAGGCATGTTCGATGGGATTCAGGTCTGGAGAACATCCTGGCAACTCTAGACGAGCGATGTCGTTATCCTGAAGGAAGTCATTCATAAGATGTGCACGATGGGTGCGCGCATTGCAGCCTATTGCGCACAGTTTGAGTCGTAACACGACGTCCTGTGGGTGCATGAAAAGCATTATTCAACATGGTGGCATTGCTGTCATGATTGCTCCGAGTCATAATCCGTAGGTTGCGGTCATGCACTGCACTAGTTACCCTTGGTCGGCCTGAGCGAGGCATGTCATCGACAGCTCCTGTCTCTCTGTATCTCCTCCATGTCCGAACAACATCGCTTTGATTCATTCAGAGACGCCTAGACACTTCTCTTGTTGAGAGGCGTGTACCTCCTTCCTGCTGGGATGACTGGAACTTATCGGCTGTCGGACCCCCTCCATCTAATAGGCCTGCTCATGCATGGTTGTGACATCTCTGAACAGTCAAAGGAACTGTGTCTGTGAGATAATGTCCACAGTCAACGTCTATCTATAGGAGTTCTGGGAACCAGGGTGACGCAAAACTTTTTTGATGTGTGTATTAACCGTCTCTTCCTATAGGTTACCCCTATTTTTCTCAGAATTTCGGACAATTTGCACCATTTTACATTGTCGAACGTTTTCTCTAGGTCAACAAAGCCTATGAACGTGCCTCGATTTTTCTTTAGTCTTGCTTCCATTATCAACCGCAACGTCAGAATTGCCTCTGTAGTACCTTCACCTTTCCTGAAACCAAACTGATCGTTACCTAACACATTTTCTTTTCCATTCTTCTGTATATTATCCCTGGAAGCAACTTGGATGCATGAGCTGTTAAGCTGATTCTGCAATCATTCTCGCACTTGTCAGCTCTTGCAGCCTCTGAATTGTGTGGAGGATATTTTTTCGGAATCAGATGGTATGTCGCCAGACTCGTGCATTCTACACAGCAGCGAGATTTAAGGAATTCTGATGGGATGTTATATATACCTAGTGTCTTATTTGATCTCAAGTCCTGCAAAGCTCTCTCAAATTCCGATTCAAATACTGGATCCCCTATCTCTTCTACATCGCCTCCTTTTTCTTCTTCTATCATGTGAAGCAAATCGTCCCCATCATACAGACCTTCAGTATACTCTTTTCACCTATCCGCTCTCCCCTCTGCATTTAACAGTGTAATATCCGTTGCACTCTCGATATAACCATCCTTGCTTTTCATTTTACTGTAGGTCGTTTTGACTTTATGGTGAATCGGGCCATTCGACTATCATTTGGGTTTTGATTTCTTCATATTTTTGATGCAGGCATTTCGTCTTAGCTTTCCTGCACTTAACATTTATTTCATTTTCCAGCGACTTGTATTTCTGAGTTGCTGAATTTTCCTGAACGTTTTTGTACTTCCTTGTTTCATCGATGAAGTATTTCTTCTATGCAACCTCTTGGCAGTTACCTTCTTTGTACCTACGTTTTTCTGTGCAAGTTCCGTGATCGCCCTGTTTAAAGATGAGCACTCCTCTTCAACGGTACTGCCCACTGAGCTATTCCTCATTGGTGTATGTAAGGCCTTAGAAAACTTCAAGTGTATCTTGTTCAACCTACTCTTCATCACCACTAAATTATGATCCGAGTCTATATCTGTTCTTGGGTACAATCCACTATCCGATTTCGTAATCTCCGCCTTACCATGATGTGATCTAAATGAAATCTTCCCGTATCACCCGGCCTTTTCAAGTCTACTTCCTCCTCTTCTGATTCTTGATCAGAGCATTCGATATTACTAGGTGAAATTTATTACAGAACTCAATTAATCTTTCTCCTCTCTCATTGCTTGTCCCAAGCCCATATCTTCCTGTAACCGTTTCATTTACTCCTGCCCTTACAACTGTACTCCAGTCCCCTAAGATTATTAGGTTTTCATATCCTTTTACGCATTGTATTACCTTTTCAATATCCTCATATATTTTCTCTGTCTCTTCAGCTTCAGCTTGTGACGTCAGCATGTATACCTGAGTAACTCGCTCTTTGTCGTACCTACCTATTCATAACAAACCATAATCCCGTTATACCATTTTAGGGTGTGTTGGCTCACTGCACCAGACCTTTTTATTATTATTACTACTTTAGTTCTGTTTTTTTTAAGTCATCGATATTCTGACTGGTTTAACGTGGATCACAAGGAGTTCCTCTCCTGTGACTACCCTTTCATCTCAGAGTAGCAATTACAACATATGTTCTCAATTATTTGATGGATATATTACAATCTCCGTCTTCCTCTACCTTTTTTACTCTGTGCAACTCCCTCTAGTACCATGGAAGTTATTCTCCGATGTCTTAACAGATGAACTACCATCCTGTTCCTTCTACTTGTCAGTGTTTCCCACATAGTCCTTTCCTCGTTGATTCTGCGGAAAACTTCCTCAATCCTTACCTTACCAGTCCAGCCAATTTTCAACATTTTTCTGTAGCACCACATCTCAAATGCTTCGATTCTCTTCTTTTCTGGGTTTCCCACAGTCAGTGTTCTCTACTACGCAATGCTGTGCTGCAAAAGTACATTCTTAGAAATTTCTTTCTCAAATTAAGGTCTGTTTGATACTAGCAAACATTTATTGGCCAGGAATGCATTTTTTTTGTTGCCAATGCTAGACCTTCTATGTACTCTTTCCACCATCAGAAAAAGATAGAACAAGCAACGAAAGGGTATGTCAGAAGGGAATGTAAGAAGCTTGAACGTGATAAGGAAGCTAGAAAATCTGAAAAGTCTCAGTCTAGATACAGTGGGGATCCGTAACGTGAGATGGAAAGAAGACAAGAATGGGTGTAGGGTAATATCAACAGCAGCAAAAAATTGTACAACTGGAGTAGGCAGTGTTATGAATAGGGAGGAAGGGCAGAGAGTGAGTTAGTATAAACATTTCGGTGTCAGGGTTGTTCTCATCAGAACCAACAACGATAGTTCAGGTATACCTGCCGACTACGCAAGCAGAAGACTAAGACATAAAGAAAGCATATCAGGATATTGAACGGATAATTCAGTACGTAAAGAAACATGAGGATACATTAGTTACGAGGGAATGGAATGGGGTTGTAGGGGAAGGCGTAAAAGGAAGGGTTACGGGTGAATGTGTTCTTGACAGTAGGAATGAGAAAAACTAATTGGGTTCTGCAATAAATTTCAGATGCTAATAGGGAATCCCCTGTTCTACATTCGCAAGAGGAGGTGGTTAACTTGGAAATGGTGGGAGATACAGATTCATTTATACTACATATTGGTCAGTGGAGGTTCCAAAATCAGATAATGGATTGTAAGATTTACCTAGGGGCAGAGACAGACAACGTAGAAATGACGAAGAGTAGGTTGTAGTGTGAGGAGCTAGTCAGGAAGAACCAATATGGAAAGAAGTGGGGCACGAAAGTCCTAAGTAATGAAGAGATAAGGTTAGAGTTCTCTAAGGCATAAATATTGCAATGAGGAATAACTCAGTAGGCACTTTAGTTGAAGGCCAACGCACATCTACAAAAAGATCAGTCAAAGAAGTTGGAGAGAAAAACTTAGGTACAATGAAGGTAACTCCGAAGAAACCTTCGGTAACAAGAAAAACATCAGCTGATCCACGAAAGAAGGAAGTAAATAACCGTTACGGGAAATTCAGAAATACAGAAATGCATGTCGCTCAGGAATGAAATAAATAGAAAGTGCAGGGAAGCTAAGACGCAGTGTCAACGTGTAGAATGTGAAGAAACAGAAAAAGGATTGATTGTCGTATGGACTGGCTCAACACGAGAGAAGTCAAAACAACCCTTGTTTAAATTAAATGCAAAGTGGTAACATTAATTGTGCAATAGGAAATCCGCTGTTAAACGCAGACGACAGAGCACATCTTGTGAATGACTTCCTTCAAGATAACATCTCTCGACTACAGTGGCTAGCATGTTCTCCAGATATGAACGCTATCGAACATGCCTGGGATAGATGGAAAAGGGCTGTCTGTAGACGACGTGTCACACCAACCACTCAGACGAATCTACAGTGAATCGCCGTTGAGGAGTGGGACAATCTGGACCAACAGTGCCTTGATGATCTTGTGGATAGTATGCCACGACGAATACAGGCATGCATCAATGCAAGAGACGTGGTACTTGGTATTAGAGGTACCGGCGTGTACAGAAATCTGGACCACCACCTCTGAAGGTCTCGCTGTATGGTGGTACAACATGCAATGCATGGTTTTCATGAACAATAAAAAGGGCGGAAATGATGTTTATGTTGATCTCTATTCCAATTTTCTGTAAAGATTCCGGGACTCTCGTAAACGAGGTTATGCAAAACTTTTTTGTTGTGTGTTGTACACAACATTACTGTTTAGGAGAGTGTCAGGGTACCTACGTCCACTTTGCCGCACTTCATGCTAGACGTTTTCCCAGCAAACGACACCCGAGTAAAGTCACTGTTTGCGACTCACGCAGCGCCCGGGACAGACAGACGCTTAGAAAGTTTAGAAAGTAAACCAGACTATTACGCTCTTGAACTGTGTTAACAACAGATGTACACTGAGGTGTCAGAAGTCACGAAATAGCGATATGCACATATACAATTGGCGGTAGTACCGCATACACAAGATATAAAAGGACAATGCATTGGCGGGACTGTCATTTATTCTCAGGTGATACATTTCAAAAAGTTTTCGAGATGATAATGGTCGTATGACGTTTTCGTCATGGTTATGGCCGCACGACCGGAATTAACAAAGTTGTAACGCGGAATGGTAATTGCAGCTAGACACATAGGACATTCCGTTTTGGAAATCATTAGGAAATTCTGTATTCACAGCGTCAAGAGTGTACCATGAATACAAAATTTCAGGCATTACGTCTCACTACTGTCAACGCAATGGCCGGCGGCCTTCGCTCAATGACCTACAGCAGCGGCGTTTGCATACGGTTGTCAGTACTAACAGACAAGCAAGACTGCGTGAAATAATCGCAAAAATAGATGTGGAACGTACGATGAACGTATGCGTTAGGACAGTCCGGCAAAATTTGGTGTTAATGGGCTATGGCAGCAGTCTACCAAGGCGCTTACCTTTGCTGACATAATGGCGTTTACCACCTCTCCTGGATTCACGACCATATCGGTTGGATCTCAGAAGACCGAGAAATTGTGGTGTGCTTATAAGAGTCTCGATTTCAGTTGGTAAGTGCTGATGGTAGCAGACGAGCGTAGCGCAGACCCCACGAAACCATGGACTCAAGTGGTCAACAAGACACTATGCATGCTGGTGGTGGCTCCATAATTGTGTGGGCTATGTTTACATGGATTGGACTGGGTCTTTTGGTCAAATTGAACCTACCATTGGCTGGAAATGGTTATGTTCGGGTACTTGGAGACCATCTGCAGGCATTCATCGACTTCATGCTCCCAAACAACTATGTCATCTCACCAGGCCACAATTACTGTTCGTGGCTGGTTTAAAAAAAATGTTGTGTACAATTCGAGTGAATGATTTGGCTACGCAGATCGCCGGACATGAATCCCATCGAACATTTATGGGACATAATGGACAGGTCAGGTCCTGCGAAAAATCCTACACCAGCAGCACTTTCAGAAGTATCGACGGCAATTGGCGTAGGTTGGCTGATTTGAGGGAGGGTATCAAACAGCGAGGTCATCGGTCCCATCGAATTAGGGATGGACAGGGAAGGAAGCAAGCCGTGACCCTTATAATGAAACATCCCGGCACTTGCCTGAAGCAAATTAGGGACATCATAGAAAACTTAAATCAGGATGTCTGGACGCGGGTTTGAACCATCGTCTTTCCGAATGGGAATCCAGGGCTGTAGAGGCACCATGGCCCAATGTTTTTGCAGAGGACTTTCATCGACGTGTTGAGCCCACGCTACGTCGAGCTGTTGCACTACACCGGGCAATTAGAGATGGTACCCCATGGCATTTGTCATCTCATTGCATAACCCCGGCACCTAATCCACTTTCATTGCACTTACTTTAAAACGATCTACAAGAGCTTATTTTATTCATTCAGAAAGCATCATTTTATACGTAAAATGTGTAGCTCTTTTTAAATCTTAAATCAATATTAGGATTCGCATTTAAAGAAAAGTGACTTTAACCCTCAAATCATCTTGAAAATCACGTTCAAGGTCACGGCTATAAGTATCAATCTGTGATCCTCTTTGCCACCCGTAACTTTTACCTAGACCATTTTGCTTTACTTCATCTCATCCGAATTATTGCTCATTATGTACAAAAATGGTCCACCCTGTATATGTGACGTACTTAAGCATACTCGCAGTATCATCATAAAATAATACCAGTAGTGAAATTAATTTTCCTGCTCCAGCATCTTCATTTAACTTTTCCATATCTCATTAGAAGGCAATATAGAATTCTTTTATAGTCAGTTCCAACATATTTCCAGCTCAAGAGCGTCTTTAGTCTTGGGGTACGTTAATCGCTATCCATTCTCTCCTTAATATTGTGCGTACATTTGTGACCCACTCAGGCATATTAGAAGTATTGTTTGTGATACAAAAGAAAATATTTTGATTTGCAAATATGTAAACCCAATGATATGAGCGGTTACTGGCTTAATGACTGTGAAGCACAGGAATCAAAAGACTGGTTGTCGTAAATGGGACGTAGGTCGTTTATCTTTTCTTCTAATCTCTTCGCGTCTGCTTTTGCAATTTCACAACACGAGCGAGTCCGTGTAGCACCACAGAAGAATAATCTAGTATCGTTTACTGTTTCGAGTTTGTCCAGACGTCCTGAGCGTGGTCGCACTTCGAAACGAGGCACTAAATTTTTCCTGGCTGTGATCTCATTGGGAAAGGATTAGTATCTGTCTCCACAAAGCGGCTCGGTTTCGGCATCATAATCTGCTCTCGGAGCCGGTAGCCGTTCCGCGCTATTGGCCGCGCCGACTGGAATGCCGGCCACGCAGATATCGGCCGCACGTCGCCTCGAGGACGCCCTGCGTTTGAGATGTCGGTCACGGCGGGCGCTCGGCTCAGCTGCTGACGAACAGGAAGAGGGGGACTCTGAGCGAGGTGTTAAGTGCCGAGCAGACCTCGCGCTGAGCGGCGGCGCGCCGTCGGCCGACATCTGTACACCTTGTCGGAAGTCGTCAACTGACGTCTTACAAGAGGAGGCATACAAAATAGCATAATTTGGGCACCTGGTACTACAAGGGCTATCCAGAAAATTGCCTCCTAGAGTTATAAATACCGCACTGGAACAGCTAATGCAAATTTATTAAAAAAATCTTAAAAGATGATGTTGAAGTTTTCACCACTAGTATACTCTCTCTCTCCCTCCCTCTCTCTCTCTCCCTCCCTCTCTCTCTCTCTCTCTCTCTCTCAATGGAATTATGCGAATGGGATGGAAATCGGTAGATGCGATTTACTTGTACAGACAAATAAATGATTACATGTTAAGAAACACTGAATGATTTATTCAAGAGAAAAAGTTTCACAAACTGAGAAATCAATAATGCGTTGCTCCACCTCTGGCCCTTATGCAAGCAGTTATTCAGCTTGGTACTGAAACTACGTCGCAGATTAAAACTATGTGCCGGACCGAGACTCGAACTAGGGACCTTTGCCTTTCGCGGGCAAGTGCTCTACCAACTCAGCTACCCAAGCACGACTCACGCCCCGTCCATTCTTTCAGGAGTCCTAGTTCTGCACAGTTCGCAGGAGAGCTTCTGCTAAGTTTGGAAGGTAGGAGGCGAGGTACTGGCAGAAGTGGAGCTGTGAGGACTGGGCCCGCGGTGGTCTCGCTGTTCTAGGCGCGCAGTCCGGAACCGTGCGACTGCTACGGTCGCAGGTTCGAGTCCTGCCTCGGGCATGGATGTGTGTAATGTCCTTAGGTTAGTTAGGTTTAAGTAGTTCTAAGTTCTAGGGGACTAATGACCACAGCAGTGCTCAGAGCCATTTGAACCATTGTTTTGAGGGTGGGGCGTGAGTCGTGCTTGGGTATCTAAGTTGGTAGAGCACTTGCCCGCGAAAGGCAAAGGTCCCGAGTTCGAGTCTTGGTCCGGCACACAGTTAATCTGCCAGGAAGTTTCATATCAGCGCACACTCCGCTGCAGAGTGAAAATGTCATTCTGGAATCAACTTGGTACTGTTTGATAGAACTATTGGATGTCCTCCTGAGGCATATCCTGCCAGACTCTGCCCAAATAGCGCGTTATACCGTCCAAGCCGTTGAGAGTTTTTGCTGCATGTCTTTGTGCTTGTCAAACCCTACCTTCACCAGCAAGGATGCCGAATCTCTCCCCAATTGTGAATGTTTAGAGAGTTGTGGGAAGAGCCCTCTAACCAGCTCGTCATTTTGACGAGCTAACTGCGCCAATTCGACAGATTTTGACACGATATTCTTTAGGTGGACTTCCAGTGACTCCAGCATCAGTCAATGTCAAGATGAATAAGTTCTTGCACGGATGTGGACAAATGCACTGTTGATTTCTCCAATTTGCGGAGCTTTTTCTCTGGAATTAATCGTCTAGTTTTTCTCAAATTGTAATCATTATTTGTATCTAAAAGTACATCACATCTATCAACTTCCGTCCCACTTGGATAACTTTCTCTCGTAGTGCTTCGCTTTTTTTCCGAACATACGGTACACTCAACAGTTCCTTCAAACAGTGGTACTAATTACCAATGTTGAAGAATAGAAATATTGAAAAATAGATGGTTAGATCGATTAACGGATGATCTAGGAGAAAATAGCTTTATAGCAGAACTTTATTAAAAGAAAGGGTCGGGTGACAGACCACTTTTCGGGGCGTCAAGGATGGTGAATTCGACAGTAGACGGATGTTTGAGTGATAACCATCGTAGAAGGAAACCAAAATTTGATTAATGTAAGCAGATTCAAATGGATCTAGTTATGCAGAGATAAAGAGCTTGCACAGAGGAGACAATCGTAGGTAATTTGTTATTTTATGCTCTGCACGTGGATATTTTTTCCGAGCTATTTTTTTCCATACTGTCGGTGCATATAAGCTAATTGACAGATCTGTGGTGCCATCTGTTGGTCGTTTATATAAATACATAAGTAATTTTTTTAACATGAAAAAGCCTATTTTCTCGTCGGTAGAACTTCCTTGTGTATCAAAATACCGTCAGATTTGAGAGGCTAACAAATGCTACCAGACCACTATCTTATTGCACTTGACCTAGAATCGCAGTTATCGGAAACTTCTATGACGTTACAGTAAGCAAGTATAGTGGTGACAGCCGCGCGGGATTAGCCGAACGGAAGCCGGCACGGTAGCTCAGCGTGTTCGGTCAGAGAGCTGGTTGGCCTCTGTAATAATAATAATAATAATAATAATAATAATAATAATAATAAACTGAGTGGAAGGATCAACAAAACGAACTTGAACGGATGGCATGTGACGTCCGCAACGACTAAAACGGCTAAACACAACGAAAAAAATGCAAAAAAAAAAACGGTCTAAGGCGCTGCAGTCATGGACCTTCCGGCTGGTCCTGGCGAAGGTTCGAGTCTTCCCTCGGGCATGGGAGTGTGTGTTTGTCCTTAGGATAATTTAGGTTAAGTGGTGTGTAAGTTTAGGGACTGATTACCTTAGCAATCAAGTCCCATAAGATTTCACACATATTTGAATTTTTATAGTGGTGACAAAGGAAACGCAACGCATTATGAACGCTTAGAGGACAACTGTGCGGTTCAGGCGCTCAGTCCGGAACCGCGCGACTGCTACTGTCGCAGGTTCGAATCCTGCCTCGGGCATGGATGTGTGTGATGTCCTTAGGTTAGTTAGGTTTAATTAATTCTAAGTTCTAGGGGACTGATGACCTAAGATGTCAAGTCCCATACTGCTCAGAGCCATTTGAACCAGGACAACTGTACATAAAGTATTAAACGGTTCAGCGTGTATCACTATAAAAACTCACGATAAAGCCAACCTAGGCGTCTTGACTCCCAGGTGCAATAATATTATGGTCCAATAATAGGAGACCAATAAAGCGTAAACAATGGCTGAGCTCACAACGGCCAGATCATTTCGCTATTTCGCTCAGTGTTTGTTTTGACTGTGACCTCATGGTACCAGATAGGCCACTTACCCCTCTGCTTCTGAGGTATGCCACCCACTTCACTTACACACGGCTGAATTCATCAGCGTCAGTTAAAATTAAGCACTCCAGTTTTATTTTCTACTGGTTGCCAATAGAAAACTACACTGTTAAAGAGCTCTTAAGGTTAGCTGATGTTGATAGATTCGGCTGTTCTACATCTACATCTACATGACTACTGTGCAATTCACATTTAAGTGCTTGGCAGAGGGTTCATCGAACCACAATCATACTATCTCTCTACTATTCCACTCCCGAACAGCGAGCGGGAAAAACGAACACCTAAACCTTTCTGTTCGAGCTCTGATTTCTCTTATTTTATTTTGATGATCATTCCTACCTATGTAGGTTGGGCTCAACAAAATATTTTCGCATTCGGAAGAGAAAGTTGGTGACTGAAATTTCGTAAAAAGGTCTCGCCGCGACGAAAAACGTCTATGCTGTAATGACTTCCATCCCAACTCGTGTATCATATCTGCCACACTCTCTCCCCTATAACGCGATAATACAAAACGAGTTGCCCTTTTTTGCACCCTTTCGATGTCCTCTGTCAATCCCACCTGGTAAGGATCCCACACCGCGCAGCAATATTCTAACAGAGGACGAACGAGTGTAGTGTAAGCTGTCTCTTTAGTGGACTTGTTGCATCTTCTAAGTGTCCTGCCAATGAAACGCAACCTTTGGCTCGCCTTCCCGACAATATTATCTATGTGGTCCTTCCAACTGAAGTTGTTCGTAATTTTAACACCCAGGTACTTAGTTGAATTGACAGCCTTGAGAATTGTACTATTTATCGAGTAATCGAATTCCAACGGATTTCTTTTGGAACTCATGTGGATCATCACACACTTTTCGTTATTTAGCGTCAACTGCCACCTGACACACCATACAGCAATCTTTTCTAAATCGCTTTGCAACTGATACTGGTCTTCGGATGACCTTACTAGACGGTAAATTACAGTATCATCTGCGAACAATCTAAGAGAACTGCTCAGATTGTCACCCAGGTCATTTATATAGATCAGGAACAGTAGAGGTCCCAGGACGCTTCCCTGGGGAACACCTGGTATCACTTCAGTTTTACTCGATGATTTGCCGTCTATTACTACGAACTGCGACCTTCCTGACAGGAAATCACGAATCCAGTCGCACAACTGAGACGATACCCCATAGCTCCGCAGCTTGATTAGAAGTCGCTTGTGAGGAACGGTGTCAAAAGCTTTCCGGAAATCTAGAAATACGGAATCAACTTGAGATCCCCTGTCGATAGCGGCCATTACTTCATGCGAATAAAGAGCTAGCTGCGTTGCACAAGAGCGATGTTTTCTGAAGCCATGCTGATTACGTATCAATAGATCGTTCCCTTCGAGGTGATTCATAATGTTTGAATACAGTATATGCTCCAAAACCCTACTGCAAACCGACGTCAATGATATAGGTCTGTAGTTAAATGGATTACTCCTACTACCCTTCTTGAACACTGGTGCGACCTGCGCAATTTTCCAATCTGTAGGTACAGATCTATCGGTGAGCGAGCTGTTGTATATGAGTGCTAAGTAGGGAGCTATAGTATCAGCGTAATCTGAAAGGAACCTAATCGGTATACAATCTGGACCTGAAGACTTGCCCGTATCAAGCGATTTGAGTTGCTTCGCAACCCCTAAGGTATCTACTTCTAAGAAACTCATGCTAGCAGATGTTCGTGTTTCAAATTCTGGAATATTCCATTCGTCTTCCCTGGTGAAGGAATTTCGGAAAACTGCGTTCAATAACTCCGCTTTAGCGGCACAGTCGTCGATAACAGTACCATCGGTACTGCGCAGCGAAGGTATTGACTGCGTCTTGCCGCTTGTGTACTTTACATACGACCAGAATTTCTTCGGATTTTCTACCAAATTTCGAGACAATGTTTCGTTGTGGAACCTATTAAAGGCATCTCGCATCGAAGTACGTGCCAAATTTCGCGCGTCTGTAAATTTTAGCCCATCTTCGGGATTTCGCGTTCTTCTGAACTTCGCATGCTTTTTCCGTTGCCTCTGCAACAGCGTTCGGACCTTTTTTGTGTACCACGGGGGATCCGTTCCATCTCTTACCAATTTATGAGGTATGAGTATCTCAATTGCTGTTGCTACTATATCTTTGAATTTGAGCCACATCTCGTCTACATTCGCATAGTCAGTTCGGAAGGAATGGAAATTGTCTTTTAGGAAGGCTTCTAGTGGCACTTTATCCGCTTTTTTAAATAAAATTATTTTGCGTTTGTTTCTGATGGATTTGGAAGAAATGGTACAATGACCTTGTGATCACTAATCCCTGTATCAGTCATGATGCTCTCTATCAGCTCTGGATTGTTTGTGGCCAAGAGGTCAAGTGTGTTTTCGCAACCATTTACAATTCGCGTGGGTTCGTGGACTAACTGCTCGAAATAATTTTCGGAGAATGCATTTAGGACAATCTCGGAAGACGTTTTCTGCCTACCACCGGTTTTGAACAAGTATTTTTGCCAACATACCGAGGGTAGGTTGAAGTCCCCACCAACTATAACCGTATGAGAGGGGTATTTATTTGTTACGAGACTCAAACTTTCTCTGAACTGTTCCGCAACTGCATCATCGGAGTCTGGGGGTCGGTAGAAGGAGCCAATTATTAACTTAATTCGGCTGTTAAGTATAACCTCCACCCACACCAATTCGCACGGAGTATCTACTTCGACTTCACTACAAGATAAACCACTACTGACAGACACAAACACTCCACCACCAATTCTGCCTAATCTATCTTTCCTGAACACAGTCTGAGACTTAGTAAAAATTTATGCAGAACTTAATTCAGGCTTTAGCCAGCTTTCTGTACCTAGTTAGTTGCTAAATTATTACGGATGTGTTATAAAATTCGGCTGAGAACTGCAGGCCACACGAGTACTTGCGTTTTGGGGTGCATGCCACGTGCAGCGTCACTAAAATCCTGGGGTATTTATAGCATCTTCTTTGGTGTAGGAATTATGAAAAACTAAATTTAGTAACTTCGCTTTAGTGGGACTGTGATTGGTTAGGTTACCATTGCTATCGCACAGTTAAGGTGTTTATTGTGTCTCGTCATTGGTAGATTTTACATACGACAAAATTTTCTTTGAATGTTCTGCCGGACTTAATCGCAGAAAGTATTAAAACCATCTTCAATTAAAGTCTGTACCAAGTTCATTGCTTTTGTCTAACATAGTGCATATAAACGGAAGCGCCGAAGGAACTGGTATAGGCATGCATATTCAGCTACAGAGATACGTAAGCAGGCGGAATACGGCGCTGGGATCGGCAACGGCTATGTAAGACAGCAAGTGTCTGGCGCAGCTATTAGATAGGCTACTGCTGCTACAATGGCAGGTTATCAAGAGTTAAGTGAGTTTGAACGTGGTGTAACAGTCAGCGCACGCTCGATGGGACACAGCATCTCCGAAGTAGCAATAAAGTGGGGATTTTCCCGTACGACCATTTCACGAGTGTACCGTGAATATTAGGAATTAGGAATCCGGTAAAACATCAAATTCCCGACATCACTGCGGGGGGGGGGGGGGGGGGAGGGGGGGGGGGAGATCCTGCAAGAACGGGAACGACGACTGAAGAGAATCGTTCAACGTGACAGAAGTTCAACTCTTCTGAGAATTGCTGCAGATTTCAATAATGGGCCATCAACAAGTATCAGTATCCGAACTATTCAACGAACCATCATCGACGTGGGCTTTCCGCGCCGAAGGCCCACTCCTGTGGCCTTGATGACTGCAAGACACAAAGGTGTCGCCTGGGCCCGTCAACATCAACATTGGACTGTTGATGACTGGAAGCACGTTGCCTGGTCGGACGAGCCTCGTTTCAAATTTTATCTACCGGATGGACGCGTATGGGTATGGAGACAACCTATTGAACCCTGGACCCTGTATCATAGCAGGAGTCTGTTCAAGCTGGTGGAGGCTCTGTAAGTGTGTGGGGCGTCTGCAGCTGGAACGATATAGGACCCCTGTACGTCTATATACGACTCTGACAGGTGACACGTACGCAAACATCCTGTCTGATCACCTGCATCCATTCATCTCCATTGTGCATTCCGACGGACTTGGCCACTTCCAGCAGGACAATGCGTCACTTCATACATCCAGAATTGCTACAGAGTTGCTCCAGGGACAATCTTCTGAGTTTAAACACTTCCGATGGCTACCAAACTCCTCAGACATGAATATTATTGAGCATATCTGGGATGCCTTGCAACGTGCTGTTTAGAAGAGATCTCGAGCCCTCGTACTCGTAATTATTTATGGACAACCCTGCAGGATTCATGGTGTCAGTTCCTTCCAGCACTACTTCAGACATTAGCCGAGTCCATGCCACGTTGTGTTACGGCACTTCTGCGTGCTCGTGGTGTCAATATGCGATATTAGGAAAGTGTACCACTTTCTTTAGCCCTTCAGAGTAGTTTAGCGTTCTAGTAAAATTGGACAATGACAGTCTATGCGTGAACAGCTCTCATGGATGAGTGGATGATGACGGAGTTGTTGAGTTTGCAGCCTAGCATATCGACAATGGATAATACGTTCTTGGAACATATGATTTGCAGTGTAGAATATGACAACTTCACATCTCTAAATACCAGTCTCGGCAACACAGTATTTGCATTGTCACTCAAAAAAGTTAGTGAAGGTAGTAACCTTACTGTTTACAAGGAAAGAATTCGAGGCTTGCCATCATCACAAGTAGCATTGCACTAATGGAACAGGAGCGCGGCTTATGTCATTGTTTGTTGAGCTGCGGAATTAGTGAGACCGTGGTGAAGTGGGTCGCCACTTGTCAGCAATCGACACTGAATGTCGCCCGAAGTCGAAAGTATTTTCCTTGTAACCAGAGAGCACAGGTAAAGGCCTCTGTCTAACAGAGATAGAAAAAGAATTCAGATTTCCTTAAAACGTCCTCTGCAAAGCCTCGTACTGCTCTGAGAAATTTCTGATGCAGAAAAATGTTATATAGCTACACAGTTCATGTAACATAATAGTAATGGAAATATTAATGGAGGAGGAGTAATAGAAGTAATAACAGTGTATGTAGACCTCTATAGACACTGCAGTAGTAATATCGTGATAATATCAGTAGATAAGTAGTAGTAATAGTGATGGTAATGTGTCTTTAGCAATAGCGTACTTATTATTTGGGTTAAATTCAAGGTAGGAACATAATTTTACACAAAAAGTAGGGACACTTGTAAAATTACAGAAAAAATTGTCGTGCATGTGGCATCGACCAAGAGAACCGTAACTACAAGGGTGTGGGAAAATTAACGCCTTTGAGCTTTTTATGTGAAAACTCTTAAAGTTTTTAAATAAAACAAACGTTACTGAAGTTCTACATCTCGATTCTTCAGGTCTACATATTAATTTCTCAATATAGTCACTACAGTATGTTTGACTTCACCTCTGTTCGCATTGTTCCACCACTACCAAAGTGAAGTCCTCGAAGGTCTTCTTTAAGTTTTAGAAACACATGAAAATCGCATGTGGTGAAGTCCTCCTCCTGTATGGAATATCATAAATGACAATGAACCCAAGGCGTTACATTGATGCATATGTCGCAGCGTTCGTGTGTGGTATGGCACTGTCGTGCTGATGGAGAGAGCGCTCCATGTCTAGGCAAACTCTTTGAATTCCAAACTCGATTACAACACTGGTTCTCACGCACCGACATACACGCTCGAGTCACATCAATGTGACTACCACATATGTTCGACATCAAAGTGCAATAACAACCGACAGACGACAGGTGCCAGCACTAGCAGTCGAGAGTATATAAGAAGCTTGTCGGGGGGACGCGGAAAACAATGCAGCCGCTGTCGTAATGCGGAATCTGAGCGATTTAGTTGATGTGCAGAAGGGCATGGTCATTGGCTTTAAGGCCAAAGGTTGAAGCATTTCGGAAACGGATAAGTCTATAAGCTGTTTGCGTGCCGCTGTGGTTAAAGAATACCTACGTGGCAAAATTGCACTGTCCCAAAAGCGGCTTAACCGTGGTGCACCACGACTCCTGCGGAGATGTATACAGGTGAACAGACTTGCAGCTGTTGAGCAACTGATAGCCCAGGTGAGCCAAGATGCTACCCACAGCGTGTCCTCAGCGGACGTTCAGTGAACATTGTGCGAATGGGCCTCCTCAGCAGGTGCCTCGTTCATGCATTCATGCTCACTGTTGTTCATTTGCGATGAAGGAAGGAATTTGCACGCCACTACCGCAACTGGACGTCCATTGACTGGCAACGGATGACCTTTTCATACGAATTACGTATTATTCTCAACCAGGCAGGCGTGTAAGCCGTGAAGAATCTGAATGCGAACAGGCTGTAACAGTAGCCGTAAGAGTTGAGGGTGAATGGCATTCCCTGGGTGATCTCGTTATTCTGAAAAACACAGTGGATCAATGCAAGTATTCTGTGGTGTGTGGGGTTGATCTGTTATTCTGCGCAACAGATTAATCTGAGATGTATCCTTTACCCTGTGGCTCCTGCAAGATACAATTTCCACCCCCACACTACTACAGAAGTCAGACAGACGCTACTAACGTTCTAAAGAGAAATGCCTGAAAAACTTTCAGCAATAAATATCTTCTGGAGTCGTCCGCTGTGAAGAAATGACACAAAAATTCACAAAATTTCTTACGTAACTAGTGGGATACTTGGGTACTGGAGTAGTGCTAGTTAGTGTAAGAAAAACATGAAACCAACGAAAGTTATCATTTATTTTGCAAAATTCTGAGAAACACATTGGCACTTTTAGTTATGAATTGAACAAGTTATATCCTGGTTCTTTTCGGAATGTGAAGTTACCTCTCACGGATAGGATTCGCTAATGAAATTTCTATACAAAGTTTAAGATGTAAAACTTTGAACATAGCTGCTAAGGTCCAATGACAGTGTCAGAATTATATTGGAACAAATAAGCCCTCGGTCACAAATATTAAATCAAAATTGACCTGGTTTCGACGCTACTCTGAGCGTCGTCTTCAGAATTAGACTAACTGTTCTAAAACATATTAGGTATATAGTACATTAATAAAATTAAAGTTTGTACTGACTGGAAAAGATGCAGTACTTACAAGTCACATATTAAAAAAGATCTGAGCTGGAAAGGCGACGTCATGAACAGTTGTCAGATGGTGAGCCGCTAAGGGCTGTTGGTACTGTGAACAAGGGTTGCAACGAAACGAAGGGGTACGTATATCTTTCGGTCTCTTCCATTATTCCTTCAGCTCAAGGCGACAGAAATATCGTCTGCCAATCAGCATTGCTCTTCTAAAACGGGAGAATGACGTTTCGTTTAAGGCAGCCAATCCAGAAGCTTGTAGCTTTTGCGTTCGGCGTTTGCTGTCACCCTGTGAAAAATCTCTGAAATTGCGTGCTATGTGTAAAGAATGCGTAGGCTGGCCGCTCCCACACAGTGTAGGGGAATTTGCTTTTAAGCCGAACACGGGGTCGTTCCCCCTTTTCACTCGGGCCCACCTTGCCCACTACGGGAGGTCACTGGCCAACATGGGCTGGGTCGTCCTCTGAAGGGCCTGGCGTCCCGTTGTGCGGTCTCTCTCTCGAACTAAAAGGCTCTGTGACCGTCCTGTCTGGAATGTATGTGTGCACGCCAGCCTCGAGTATTTCAACCACGGTGCGCTCACTTGTCAATTGCATATTGTTTACATGAATTTATACAACATTGACTTTGTCTTATCGATTTTGGGTTCGAATGGAGCGTCTTAATGTGCGGAATATGATTGTGAGACCGCGATGTCTTATAGGATGCATCTGTCCTCGGGGACCATGTCCACGACAGTTTGTTGCTCCTCAGTACATTAGCATTTACCAGCAGGACAATGCAACGTTTTACACACTATGGGGTGTATAAGTGTGGTTTGAAGAGCACGGGGAGAAGCTTACGTCACTCCCGTGTGCACCAAACTCCACCGATGAAAGCCCAGTTAAGAATCTGTGAAATTACCTTGATCGGGCCGTTCGCGCCATGGATCGTCAGCCGAGAAGGGTAACGCAGTCGTCGTGGCTTCACATCTCTGTCGGTATCTTC